>NC_089840.1:64344681-64646181 GCF_035609145.1 Eleutherodactylus coqui | reverse complement strand
TCCCCCCTTGTCTGACCCCCACCCTGTAACTTCCATGGAGTTAACCTTTCCGTTCCCGTTAACCCTGTCATGCCTGCCTTCCCCTATCACCCTGCGGGCTTCGGATCCGGCATTTATTTGAGATCAGAGTTGCTAAAGTGTTCCGGACTATGTTGCAACATTCTAAACTGTTGGTAGACTTCAAGTGAATGCACCACTAATTTCCATTTAGTGACTGCATCATCGAAACGGCCGTTGAGTAAAGTTATTGTTAATGTTCTGTTTTTGTGCTCCATCTCTTTTTCCACATGTTGGGCCCCCACATGTTTTGGAAGTTCCATATTTTGTCAACTGTACAGGTTTATGGACCAAAATAGCTTCTTGGGATCCTGGCAAGGCTTTCTCTTCTCAAAAAGGTTCCATTGCCTCTTCCCCATTGAGTGGCAATGTAATAACTAGTAGGCAGCAGTATGGCTTGCAGTAGCTGACTGATCCAACCCCTGCTCATTAGATGGCAGTGGGTTTACATGTTTGCTTCGTTGGTTGGTTGCCACATTTCCCAAGGCTGCAGCCTCCAGCTTTGTCTTGCTGTACTGTAGCTCTCTGCTGCCACCTGCTGTTCACAGCACACATTCTTGGAGATTAAAAGAGATACACAGGATTTACTGCATCTTGTTAGTGATATCACAGTCACCTGTGAGTATATATTCTGTCTCCTGAGCAATAATTTTCCTGGATTCCAGTGACATACTGTGTTGTATGTTTGTGTTGTCCTACATTGTGATCCAGTTTGTTTCCAAAATTAAATCTGTCACCTGCCCCAATCTTTGGCTAAATTATGCCCTTGACAGTATGATCATTTCTACAACCACTTAAAGGGGTTGTCTCGAGGAAGCAGTGAAAATTTTTTTTTGCCCAGTCCCCCTAATTAAGCAAACATTACTAAGCCCCCCTGTAAATGACTTTTCTAGCTGGTTTGTACTTACAGTTCCAGCGTTTCAGCAACTTATAAAAAGTTTCCCTAAGATGGCCGCCGGCTCTTTTCCCGTCGCTTGCTGTAGCCCGACGTGCGCGCTCCCGAGATGCTACCAGCTGTGTCTCCCTGACAACCAGACGCCCCGCAGCTGCCGACCGGACCCCGGGATTGAACGCGGCCGACCAGTCACCCAGCGGTAGGCTCCGGGGCCACAGCGGCAGTCAGTCACGCGTCACCCCTGTCAGTCCGTCACCCATCACTTACCTGGGCGGCTGGGCTGGGCGGCTCTGCTGGGCTGGGCTTCTCGGCTGGGCAGCTCCAGTTTCTGCACCTTCCTCTAACAGAGGATGGTAGCAGAATGGCCGCTCCAGCGCGCTCCCGAGAAGCTACAGCTCGTCTGCGCATGCGCAGAAGAGCTGTAGCGGCGAGCACACTGAAGTGGCTCGTGCTCAGAGCAGAAGACCGGACTGCGCAAGCGCGTCTAAAAAAGCAAGCCGCCAGCGAATTTAGACGGAACCATGGAGACGAGGACGCTAGCAACGGAGCAGGTAAGTGAATAACTTCTGTATGGCTCATAATTAATGCACGATGTACATTACAAAGTGCATTAATATGGCCATACAGAAGTGTATAACCCCACTTGATTTCGCGAGACAACCCCTTTAACTGCATGACATCATCTCAGCTTAATCCTTTAACGCTAGTGACGCCTACCAGCTGTTAGCTTTTTTGATTGGAGGCCATTGTTGGACCTGGAAATTCACTCCATAAAAGAGCATAACCATAAGTGTTCGTTCAGACAAGCACAGTATAAGCGCATGAAAAGATCGCAGTTATACTGCACTAAAGATCGCGTGAACGGGTGAATTCCAGCTACTTGAAGTAGCCCATTCATGTGATCCGTGGTGCGAGTTGCGTGCTTTCCAGCTCCCATAGGAGTCTATGGAAAGCATGCACCAAAGACAGGTCAAGTCCTATCTTTGCACGCAGCACGGAGCTTAGATCCAACCTTGCACTCGCATGTCCTATCTTTGTTAAGTGCAAGGATTTTGCGCGTCTAAAATTCATTCATCTGAATGGTTCTATAGAAAACCATTGGTTCTTAAAGAAGCGAGTTCTGTGTGCCTATGCTGCGTGCAGACAGCACTCGTCTGAATGAGGCCTAAGAGGGAGTCCTAGGATGAAAACTGGATAATGTCTTAGACTCTGTTACTTGTTTAACTTTAAGACTAATCTAACTTAGTGGGTCCACTTAGCGTGTGACAGGTAATGATAATGATCCGGCTCTCAGCAGCCACCACTAGAGGACATTTACTCACAACACATTTAAGCCTGGTTATCACTTAAAAAAATCTTTTGAGTGATTTTTGAGCGATAATCGCTGTGTGCTTTTACAGTGCAAGGTGATCGCTCAAACGTTGAGCGATGACCTTGTGCTCCGAGCGGGGGATGCAGAAGACAAGCAGGGCCGCTTGTCTTCTGCATCCAGCTGTTCTCTGCACGGAGCGCCCAGCTGTTATACAGCTGAGCACTCTGAGCGGGGGATGCAGAAGACAGGTTGGGCCGCTTGTCTTCTGCATCTAGCTGTTCTCTGCTCGGAGAGCCCGGCTGTTATACAGCCGAGCGCTCCAAGCAGGGGATGCAGAAGACAAGAGGGGCCGCTTTTCTTCTACATCCAGCTGTTCCCCATTTGGAGCGCCCGGCTGGTATACAACTGAGCGCTCTGAGTGGAGAATGCAGAAGATAAGCAGGGTGGCCCCGCTTATCTTCTGCATCCAGCTGTTCCCCGCTCGGAGCGCCCAGCTGTTATACAGCCCAGTGCTCCGAGCGGGGGATGCAGAAGAAAAGCAGGGCCGCTTGTCTTCTGCATCTAGCTGTTCTCTGCTCAGAGAGCCCAGCCGTGATACAGCCAAGCGCTCCGAGCGGGGTATAAAGAACACAGCACAGCACATGCACAGTACAGATAATGCTGCGCTGTCGCTGGGCAGTGACGCGGATCCCGTGGCCTTTCCGCAATGATGACTGCGGAAGGGCCGTGGGTTGGACGGCTTCCATTGAATCCATGGTGGAATCCGCACTAAAATAAAAAATGCTGTGATTTTCCCTCCACGAGCTTAAAATCGCAATTGATAGCTAAATACCATCAGTAAAGATGGCGTCTTGTTCACATTTTGCAAACTTTGTAGATTATTATTTATTAGAGGAAAAACTAGACTCCAAAATTCATTAAGACCCTAGAGCCCTAAACTCAGTCAGACACCAGACCTGACTTCTACAATTAGGGCTTATTCACACAACCGTTTTCATGTTCAGTTTTTTGTGAGCCAAAACCAGGAGTGGAGAGAAAGTATAATGGTAAGATTTGCACGTCTTTTATATTTTAGACTCACTCCTGGTTTTGGCTCACAAAAAGCTGAATATAAAAACTGTCGTGTGAATAAGCCCTTAATCAGACCTGAAATTTATTCACACTGCAGACCAGCCCCTAAAATTAGTTCAGACCCCAAACCAGACCCCTAAAATGAATCAGATCCGAGACCAGACCCCTAAAGTTGATCACACTGCAGACCCCTGGTGTGAAAACTATCGTTTGTTAGTTCGCTAAACGTTCGGTTTAAACACCGATTGTTCAGTCGTTCTCATTCACTGATACAGTAAACTGAACGATCCTGTAAAAAGAACTTATCAGTTGGTCAGATTAAACACAAAGAAACAATTTATCTTTATGTTTAAACTGACCACCCCTGCTAACTATTTATTGCTACATGCAAAAGTACACTTACTACATAGTCACTGACACTAAGACAATATTCAGTAAGCTCCGTGCTCCCTCTAGTGGTAAGTGCAGGCAGTCAGCAGTTTATGTTCTAAACCTGTGTCTATGCAGTTGATTTGGGGCTCTATATCACAAACAGAGCACCAAGAGCTATAAAGATATATTAATCAACACAGAATATTTGGGATAAAATGATATGATGGTAAAAGCAGGGGGTTCATTTAAATGCAATTATCCTGTTAGCATTATAGTTATGCTGCCAAGAAAACAAGCAATAACATCAGTTTGTTAGAACACAACTGTATAGCTATTAGGGCTCTTACCCACTGGTGATAGATTTACCTGCGATGCGAGAGTGAGTGAAAATGCATGATTTTGAAACCAATGATTTTCAATATATTGCAACTATTTCCAAGTTGCAATTAAAAAAAACCTGAAATATCGCCCATTGTTTTCATTGTTGCCGGCCCCATTTAAATCAATAGGAGAAGATCGAAAAAGAGCTTTGGAATCCCCCATAGTGAGAAGAGAGGGGGACAGTGCTACAGGGGATCTCTTACATATCTCCCGATTTTTGGAGAGATAGGGGGCAGAGCTAGAGGGCTTTCCCAGGGCTTCCCTTTAGCCCTGCCCCCTCTCTAGGTTAGAAAAGAATCACTATGAGAACTCCTCTAGCCTCGTCCCCTCTCTAGCCCCACTCTTGGGGAAGCCCTGGGAAAGCCCTCTAGCCCTGCCCCATATCTCTCCAAATATGGGAAGATATGTAAGAGATCCCCTGCAGTGCCGTCCCCTCTCTCTCCTCACTATGGGGGATTCCAAATCCCTTTCCCGATCTTCTCCCATTGATTTCAATGGGGTCGGCATGGCTGACACCGGCCCCATTGAAAACTATGAGCAATATCGCAGACTCTTTTTTATTGCAACTTGGAGTGCCATAATTTGCACCTTTTGTAGACCAGAAATCTGATGTACAGAATATATAAAATATGCCCCATTATAACTACAGCAGACTATATGTTTGTGTATCTCAGTCTGACCACTGGGGGGAGACATTTACTACTGAGTCATGTTGTGTGCTGCAACATTCTGAGCTAAAAGTCAGGAGGGGACACTCATGGGACACCCACTGTGTACTTTTATGAATGCCTTGTGCCTTTTATTTTTCTGAATGGCCTGTGTACTTTATTGTGTGAAAATGCTGTATTAGCGTGCAGCAAATAGACAATTTAAGTTTTCTCTGCTCTCTAACTTGTCATATTACTCAGATGTATAGGACAGATCATCGATAGTCGATTGTTGGACATCCGTTGCTCAGGATTCCCGCCAATCAGTTGATCCTCCAGCCTGTTATCAGTAGAGCTGACGCAAATGTCCGCATTGGGGTCAGAGCTGGAGGCGTAATAGAAGGCATCACTCCTATTGATTTCAATGGGAGGAAAAATTAAAAACAACATGCCTTCCAATGCTTGCGTTTTGCCGCGGATCCTCCACGCATACGGCAATTGCAGATTCTGCGATTAGAATCCGTTCGTGTATCCCTGCTAGCTTAACAATTGCATACGTTCGGCAATGACGTCTGCCCGTTTGGGGAGGTCTACCTTGTAATATGCACCCCCTTCCCCTCCTCTCTGCGATACTTAATAATCGCATACTCTAGCAACGATGTCTGGCCTCTTGTGTCTTTGTAGGCATAACTTATGATGTGCACCCCCTTCCCCCTCCGCCTCAGAGGTGCACCTGCGCATCACCAAATAAATCTGTCTTGTCGCACTTCCAAGAGAACTCTTTAAATTTTCGGGATTAAATGTAGCCTATGTCCTTCCTCAGGATGCAAGCTATCATCCCGGACAAGTTTCAGCAAATCGCTTCAGCGCTTTAGTCGTGAAAAAGGTAATAGACAGACAAAGTTATATTTGCATTTATAGTATTAGTATGGATAAGTGTTATATTAGTGATGCATAGTATGTTCTATAATCCCATGGCAGGAACCCGGACCTTAATCCCTTAACGCTCCAGGGCGCAAGTTTACGTCCTGGCAGCGGGGTACTTCCCGCAACAGGGCATAAACTTACATCCTGGGGATAGCATCGGAGATGCGCCCCCCGCTGTTCACCCCTTCCCTGCCGTGATCTATGTAGATCGCGGCATGGGAAGGGTTCACAGAGAGAGCGAGCTCCCTCTATGACGTCACCGGGCTCTCGCGATATAATCGCAGAGAGCCCAGCCTGTTGCCATGGCAACAGGATGCCAGACACTGGTGTCCTGCAGTGGCATAGCCTAGGATCACTGTATAAGCGATAAGGCATGGCAGGGCAGTAGCCCTGCCATGCCTTATCACAGTGATCATAAGTTCTGTGCTGCAAACCCCTCAGAGGGACTCAAATTGTGTAAAAAAAAAGATAAAAAAAATGAATAAAAAAGAAAAATGTAAAAAAAAGTTAAAAAAAACCCTTTTTTATGCTTTTACTCATATTAGCATAAAAAAAGGTTAAAAAAAATTAAAACCCCACATATTTGGTATTGTCGCGTCTATAACGACACGTACAATAAGCTGCACATGGTTTTGACTGTGTACGGGGAAAAAAAAGTGTTAAAAAAACGCTAAAAAACTGAGGCAAAATGCTAATTTTTAGCATTTTGCCTCCCTAAAAACACAATAAAAGTGATCAAAAAAGCCATATGTACCCCAAAATGGTACCAATAAAAATTACAGCTCGTCCCACAAAAAATAAGCCCTCATTGAGCTCCGTACATAAAAAAATTAAAAAGTTACAGGACTTTAAATGCAGCGATTTAGAAAAAAAAAGATTTCCAAAAAAAGGTTTTTATTGCGGAAAAGTGTAAAAACCTAAAAAAAAATGTAAGAATTTTGGTATCGTTGTAACCGTACCGGCCTGCAGAAAGAATGGATTGTGTCATTTATGCTGCATGATTAACGCTGTAAAAAATATATATAATAATCTATGCTAGAATTGATGCGTTTTCTCTCCCTGTTATCATAAAAAAAATAATAAAAGTTTTACAATATAGTCAAATGTACCCAAAAGTTGCACCGATAAAAACGACAGTTCGGCCCTTCTACGGCCGCTTTGACAGAATATTAAAAAAGTTATGACTTTTGAAATATGGAAAAGAAAATCCACAAAAAAATCGTTGCGTCCTTAAGCCCAAAATAGGCCATGTCCTTAAGGGGTTAAGGAGGGTATCACATGGGATCCTGAACATTACTTGTGAACTCCTTTCAGAATTTTCCAGGTGTTTTCCCGCTGTCTTCTAGTCATCTCTAGGCAGATCATTCTCCGCTGGAGATAATCGGCTGATAGGTTAAAGTTTTTGACCTATTGAGTTCGGTTGCTGCAGTCAGATTCTTCTGCTCTCCCGGCAACAGTAAGTCATTGGGACCCACAGTTAGACTATGTGACCTGAAGTTGATATATAATTCTGGGCTCAAGGCCGTTGGCTGTCATTGCCCATCAGCTTTGATTGTCAGCGTGAAGGTTTTCCCACCACCCTTCTTCAATGTTTCAGTTTTTATACTTTTCACTCCCTTCTATTTGAAGCTGGGGTAAAGTCATTCCTTTGATGGAATGGACTTCTCTGGAAGTTTATGGGAGTCTAAGCTTATGGTTGGACTCTATCATGGCTAATATGTTATGGTCTTGAAATAGTTCATTTTAAACTTCTGTATTTAAAGGGGTTCTGTAATTAAAAACAAAAATTCCATACTCACCTATTCCTCCCCCGTCTACTTAACAAATCTTCTCCTTCCAGGTCACCTCACCTACGGCTGGCTGATTCTTCTGCTACTTGTGACCTGGGCAGTCTCCTTCCTGCCCGACAATGTACGCTACGTCACTAAATCACAGTCTGGCAGGGAGTGCCAAGCTATTGCAGAGACTGCGCATGTGCACTGTCTCTGCAATACATCAGCATTCCTTCCCAGACAGTGAACGCTACGTCACAGGGATGAGATCTTCACTGACCTGCTGGAAGAAGAATGCAAGGAATGCTGGCTTCATAACAAGAAGCAAAGGCTTGTGGTGAGCTGACATGGAGGATTGATTAAGATCAGTGAGGAGAAGATGCGGTAAGGAGTCTGCCCGTTGAGGAATAGGTGAGTATAGAATTTTTTTTTTTATGACAAGACCTATTTAAGCTTAATAACGAAGACCATTCCCATTTAATTATCCAGCAATTCTGTGTCTGTGTACATTTATTATACATAAGTGTTATTTGATTGATGTATAGCATGTTCTATTATCCCATGACTGCACCACAGTAACGTCCAACCAGTGTGAAACAAGGAAACCATATTGCTGTTTCTGCCAGACAGTAACTACATGCTATTGCCATTTATCTTCAGTAAGGGCTCATGTCCACGGGCAGGTTTGAATTCCAGGATGTGCATGGGCACTCACGCATATGATCCGGGGCTCAAGCCGCCCGTAGACAATCATGGCTTCCCCCAACTTAATGAAAGCATGTGGGTTTGTTTTCTGGACCTTCCTTTCCGGAAAACAAATCGCAGCATGCTCCGTTTTGCCGCGGATCCCGCAGTGACGGCTTCCATTAACCCTTTCCAATCCACTGTTTGACCTCTGAAGACGTTATGATTTAAGGCTGTACAGCTCCGATGTTGAAAGACGTCCGTCGGGGTTCTCTTACTGTATATTGGTGGAAGTTAGCTCCAGTCCTGTCCCGGGCCTCCCATTGCAAACAGTGGGGAGGAAGGGAGAGGGGGCGGGAGCTCAGTGCACTAGTTCCTGTCCCGTCCCACCTCCTCCCCTTGCAGAGAGGGGCAGCGTATATCGGCCAGGCGTGAAAACCCGACCGATATACGCCCGTCTGAATAAGCCCTAAGGACTTTTGCACACGAGCGCATATATGACGCGTTTTTACGCCTGGGCGTATATACGCGCTCATAAGAGGCATTGATTTTCAATGTATCCGTTCACATGGGCGAATATATGGCACGTAAATACCCCGGCAGCATAAAAACTAGAACATATACGCGGCCGGCGCATATACGCTCATCCAAAAGATAGTTCTGGAACTATCTTTTGGCTAATATACGCCGGCGGGTCCTATAGACTCCTATTGGAACAGGGAAAGAGAAGGGAAGGGGAGGCATTTATGCAGCGTCCAACACTGCGAAAAGCCTACAGGTGCCTCTATATAGCCACTGGAAGGCATCCCGAGGATTTGGGCAGAGCGAGGGATTTCTGGGGTGCGGCGTACTTTATTGCTAAAAATGACGCTCACGGTCGTGTGAATGGATGAGAAAGCGCTGGCCGTGATTGCGGAATAGCGCCCATTCAGGCACGTATATGGAGCGGGCGTAAAAATGCCGTCGTCTTTTATAAGCTCGTGTGAAAAAGCCCTAAAGCTGTTCAACCACGACACGGGCTGTGAAAAGATTCCAGCTATCAGGGCTCAGTCGCACAGATGTTTTTTCGCACGATTTTTTGTGCGCATAACTGAGCGCTCAAAAAATTGCGTGACCTAAGCAGGCAGCATGGTGGAAAAAAACGCTGCTAGCAGCGTTTATCCGCTCCAAAGGGCTCGGTCACATGGGCGTTTGTACGTTCAAAAAGAGCACTGCCCGCTATCCTCTGCCACAGCTGTGCCACAGCTGTCACAGAGGAGCGCGATGTTCTCCCACTGAATTCAATGGAGCCGTCAATACAGCCGACTCCATTGAAAGCAATGGGCTTCCGGCAAGCGCTGTATTAATTTTCGTAAAAGGGCTTAAAATATAAACCCTTCCTGAAAACCATCCTAAAAAAGTGTAAAAAATAAAAAAAATCTATACTCACCTCTCTGCAGCTGCCAGGGGTCAACCGCGTCTAGCTGTCTCTTCTCCTGAACTGCTTTCAGTAGTATTCAGTAGTCGGGGATTTTAAATCCCCGCCTGCTGAATGGGCTGCCTCTGATCGGCTGAGCATTGTAACCAATCAGAGGCAGCTCTCAGCCGTCATTTAATAGCTGTGGCAGAGGAGAACGATCTTTAGTATATGTTCTCACTGGGGTCGGGGTGCTCCCGCCAGCCCCATTGAGCGCACATACACAGAACACTGATTTACGCAGAACACAGTGACATGCGTTCTGCGAATCGTTGTGTCCTATAATTTTCGCCGCATGCGATGCGCACATGTGACTGCTCCCATTGCAAAGCATTGGGTCTATATAGATGCGGATCGCAAACGCAGCTGTCAAACGGCCATACAAACGCTCGTGTGACTGAGCCCTCAGTCTGTATTGCTTCCTGTGGGTTCCGTGGATTGAAACCAGGTCTAATAATGACCAATATGTATGGGAAGCCAGAAGAAACTGAAGTTAATTATTATCTATCCTGATTGCTTGGAACTGTAGGATAACTTTGGCCAATATAGTATGATGACACTTTTTATTGACTGAGAGCCACTATTTTATACTGATCTAAAAAATTAACACTATTACAAACAGAAGATAAGGAACACATAAAAAGGATAATATGCTGCAGATGTGTCATAAATTAATAATATTAAATGGCATATCACATTTAGGTTCGTGTGCTAACATGTGCCTTCCAGGGGAATGTTCTACCACGTGACCTGGAGTAATCAGTTTCTTCTCTGGAATTATTACATCAAACCTACATGCAAACTAGATAAACAGCAAGTCGTTTACCAGTACATTTCCTCAAGACTTATTGGCCAACTAATTACATGTTCGTCATTAACCCTTTGCAATCCAATTTTGGATTCAGGGTTTCCTAGGGAGCTTTCTCTTTCTGCCATTATACAATGGCGCCATCTGCTGGCTAGAGCCAGTACTGCAGTATGGGACATGCTGGAGAGGCCCCCGACAACAGAGCGACCAGTAATCTACAGTAAGAATACCCTGCTGGACGTCTTCCAACATCGTAGCTGTACAGCCTTCAATCAGAACGTCTTTAGACGTCAGACAGTAGATTGGAAAGGGTTAATAGATAATATAGAATCTAAATTCAAAGCAGAATTTAGATTCTATATTAACTAGTATTACTAAGGCTGGCCACATATATCAGATAGCTGTCGGCTGAAGGACAGAAGTATCTCTCCCTACCCCTCCCCACATACATAAATAAACTGTGTTTTGAATGTAGAGAGGCGAGTAAGGGCCTGTATACACCTTGTTATTCTAACCATACTAGGGCTCCATCATATTTTATATCTGAATCTCCAAAAAATGGGATGCAGATGGAACATGGGCAAAACCATACATTTTTATAATTGAAATGCGCTGAGAATGAGACCAGTGATCTATTACCGTGTTTCCCCGAAAATAGGACCTACCCTGACTATAAGACCTATCCCAGTTTTCATCACTGAGTGGCTGTGATTTGCTTATCGAGCACCGGCTGTGATTGACTAGCTGGGGCTCGATTGGCCAATCACAGCACGCGCTTTGCTGTAGGCGGGGTATTCAAAGCCACGTCACCAGGAAGAAGCTCAGCTGTGAGACGGGGAGGACGCAGTTTACCGCAGCACCACCGACGACCATCGGGAGGCATCGGGACGCCGCGGACCAGGTTAGTATAGCCCCCTCCATCCCAAAAATAAGACACTGTGCCTCTTTTGGGGAAAAAAAAGACAGTGTCTTATTTTCGGGGGAACACGGTAGTATACCCAAGTCTTTTTCAAATGATTCTTATCTCCAATCTTCTATCAGGGGAGAGTTGGGAGGCTCCCATACACATTAGATGATCGTGTGATCCTGCTGAAATTGACGGGTTTAGCTGATTTTCCACCAATGTGTATGTCTAGTTGTAGTCTTTGTTCACACTGGCATTATTTGTTTGTCACCAGAGTTTCTGGACGTCTGTAGAAAAAAAGATCATGACACGCTTATGTCATAACTCCCTTATGCCATTACATAGGTGTGAACAGAACTTTAAAAGACTGCTACAGTTGTGGCCGAATCTTTTGAGACTGACGTAGATTTGATTTTCACTAAGTCTGCAGCTTTAGTGTTTTTAGATCTTTTTTAGTCAGATGTTGTTAGGGTATACTGAAGTAGAATTATAAGCATTTCATATATTTTTAAACTTTAATTACCAAATACATCAAGTTTAGTCAAAGACTCAATATTTCCAGTGTTGACCCTTATTTTTCAAGACTTCTGCAATTTGCCCTGGCATGCTGTAGAACAGCTTCTGGGCCAAATCCTGACTGATGGCAATCAATTCTTTCCTAATCGGTGCTTGCAGTTTATCACAATTTCTGTGTTTTTGTTTGTCCCCCACATTTTGAGGATAAACCACAGGTTCTCTATGGGATTGAGATCTGGGGAGTTTCCTGGCCATTGACCCAAAATTTCAATGTTTTGTTCACTGAGCCACATAGTTATCACTTTTGTCTTGTGACATGGTGCTCCATCATGCTGGAAAAAGCATTGTTCATCACCAAATTGCTCCTCGGTTGGTTGGGAGAAGTTGCTCTTTGAAGATGTTTAGATACTATTCTTTATTCATGGCAGTAATCTTAGACAAAATTGGGAGTGGGCCCAGAATTTTAGTCTTTGCCTAAACTTGATGAATCTGTCAATAAAAGTTTAAAATCTCATCCACTCCCGTCTCGATTATTGCAACTCGTTGCTGATCGGCCTCCCCTTCACCAGACTCTACCCTCTCCAATCCATCCTGAATGCGGCAGCCAGGCTCATCTTCCTGTCCAGCCGCTACTCGGACGCCTCTGCCCTGTGACGGTCACTGCACTGGCTGCCCGTTAAATACAGAATTCAATTTAAACTCGCTACCTTTATCCACAAAGCCCTCCACAGTGCAGCGCCCCCCTATATCGCCTCCCTCATCTCAATCCATCACCCAGCCCGGGCTCTCCGCTCTGCTAACGAAACCAGACTGAGCGCCCCTTTAATTTGAACTTCTCATTCCCGCCTCCAAGACTTCTCCAGAGCAGCACCGGTCCTCTACCTCTACCAAAGGCTACCCGAGCAATCCAGGACTCGCAGAACTTCAGGCGTGCTCTAAAAATGCACCTCTTCAGGGAGGCATACCGCATTCCCTAAACAAACCCCTCTGTACTCCGCCTGATAACATGCTCCCTGACCTACTGACTGCAATCCCTGCTAGCCATCTTAAACCGCTCCTGCAGTCATACTGTTTCTGCCATCACACGGCTAAATGTCTGACCATTATCTATGTGTATAACAACGCTCACTCTCCACCTCGCCATACAGTGCACATCTCCAGCCCTTTTACCTTCTGTATCATCCCATTACTTGTAGTATGTAAGCTCGTTGGAGCAGGACCCTCACCCCTATTGTTTCCATCAATTGATTACTATGTAACCGTGGTTCTGTAATGTTTGTACTTTTGTCTTTCTGTATCCCCCCTGTCTATGTAAGCGCTGCGGAATATGATGGCGCTATACAAATATAGTTTATTATTATTATTATTATTTTGAAATGTGTATAATTGAACTTCAGTATAACCTTAGTAGCATCCGAGTAAAAGATCTAAAAACAGTGAAGCAGCAAACTTTGTGGAAACCAAAATGTGTGTCAGTCTCAAAACCTTTGGCCATGACTGTAGAGTATACTAAAGAAGTACAGCAAAGAACTGGTGGAGAAACAGGATTTACTCAAGAGGGTGGTTATGGAAAATCTGCTACTGAGTCCAACAGATAAGACAGCAGATCATAACTAAATTATCATTATGAGGTACTTTAACTACTGAGATAAAAGAAACAGGTTTTTGTTCGTAACTAATTTCGCAACCCAACTAGAAGAAGGGCCCTTTTGGACTTAAAGCTCCATTTAGATGGGATGACTGTCGGGCAAGCGATGCCCGACACTTGTCCCCGCAAGTACTCGCTCCAATGCTGTTGCGCAGAAGCAAGTATCGTTGGCTCACAGCAGGGCGGCTGGAGGAGATTTCTCTCCCCGCCCTGCCCCGCCCCTCTCCATTCACTTAACACAGCAGCCGTTCAGTACTGAATGGCTGCTCTTTACACTGAACAATCATTGTTCATCATTTAGGCTGCATAAATCTGTCAGAGAGGCAGCGATACTCGCTCCTGTGTAACAGTACAGGAGCGAGTATGTGCGGGGACGAATGTCGGGCATCGTTTGTCCGACATTTGTCCCCTGTAAATGGGGCCTAAAAGGGTTAACAAGCTTTTAATTATTTAACTATTGATTTCCTATCCTCAGATTAAATATGTCACAGAAGGGGAAATATAAAAACATAAAAACAATCACAGAAAATGGCCATATACTTACTAACTAAGGAGGGCAGATAAACTGCATTCCCTCAACATGCAGGTAACAAACTACCAAATAAGGGAACTAATTATACCTGTGAGGGACACCGATGAAACAGCCACTCACACAGCCTCTTAATCTAGAGGGGGGTAGCTGCTTGGTGTATACTCCCACACAGAGTGTTTGATATGGGGTTACTTCTGGGGGCGCCAGGGTCCAGTTGGTGCGGGATGTTCATCCGGGTGTTGCAGGGGCCCGGTTTGGCAGTTCTGTCCGGGGTTCCCCACTCTGGTGGTTGGTCCCGGCAGCGCGTCGTGCGCGGGTGCGTCTGTCCGCTGGTCGGCCGCGTGGTGCTCGGGCTGGTGCGCGCCCCCGTCGGGAGACGGCTTTATGATCCCCTCCAGGTGTCATGTGACTTCGTCCTGCCCCTTTGGGCGGGGAGTTCTGTATATAGACCTTGCTGGCCCAGACACTAGTGCCAGTGTTTGGTTTGACTTGTCTGCCTTTACCCGCAATATCTGACCTGACCTTAGTGTGTTCTGACTTCTGCTTTTCATTTGACTCTGCCTCTGTTTTGTCCTCCTGTACTCTGCATGTGTCTTTTGGTTTGACCCCGCCTGTTTAACGACTACTCTCTGGTTTGCTTATTTGTGCTTCCAGTCAGCTACGCGGTGCTTACCGGCCTGTATCCCTGTCTCTCTTCCTATGGGTCCCCGTCACTAGTGCAGCGCAGGGACCATCGCCCAGTTGTCTCCCTGGGGCTTAGCCCAGGGCTGCAAGTAGGTAGGGACACGGGAAAGGGCTGGTGTAGGGATCCTCTGTCCATCTGCCCCTACCAGCCCTAACACAGAGTAGATACAAAGTGATACATGTAGTTCACCATGTAGACCAGCAACCTATTAATGATGCCATAATAATTTGTCGGGTTGCCCTGCACCTCAAAAAGTGAACCACATTGGTACTGCCACCCTGGGCTCCCCCTGGCATTTTAAAGCCATACTGCATGTGAATAATAGATAATAAATGCAAGGCATTAGTTGGATTTTGGCCAAGATACATCAGCCCACTTACCACGTCAATCCTCAGATTAAACCCTCAAAAGTAGATCGCGATGTACCGCTGTCCAGGATTCTTGCTGATAAGTTGCTCAGCAGATTAAAGCACGTGTGCACGGAGCTGATTTATGGTTTCTGATTATAATGGTTAGGAACTTTCCTTATAATACAAAGCCTGACCACTGCTTTTTAAGAAGGATAGAAAAGCTTAGTCAACTATACTTTTCTATCCTTCTTAAATAATGGACAGAGAAGGAAGCCTTGTTAAATGAATACCAATGTTTTCCTTTTCACACATTAGAGCCAATGGTTCCGTCTAGTGGTCGGTCTCAATGCCAATTTCGACATGTGTGATGGAACCCAAGATGGAAAGAAAAACAAAGTCTGAGAGAAGCCTAAATTAGATTAGAGTTGCACCATGGGCACATTTATAAAGGGTTCTATACTGATTTCTGGAGTTTTTGTGCTTGTACAAAAATCTGTGACTTTGCCCTTTTTGTGCCAGCCCTGTGGATGATTAAAGGCTCATTTTCATGCAAAGATAATATTTCAAATGATTGAAAGATTGACAGTTTTAGCAATCATTTTGTATAAAGTGCTAATGGACACTAATGTCCATTAGCACTTTATCAGCTTCATTTGTGTGTAAATGAGCCTCCGAGAACTGTTTGCAGAACACAGCAGGTGGTCTGAGTTCTGCGTACAGTTCCTTTGTTCTTGCATCGGCTGTCCACTGAATACAATGTAATCTCCGACAGACCATGGAGAACACAGAGTGTGGTCTGTGTTATCTACTCTCTGGCTGAAGGATGGATTTTAAGCTCACCTTAAAAGCATTGTTCAGCCGAAGAGTAAACAATGGTAGTATTTACACGCAACGATTATCGCTCACATGCCATTGTTTAAACAAATTTTGAGCGATAATCGTTGCGCCATAGGGTCTTAATGGACATTAGTGTCCATTAGCACTTTATGCAAAATGATCGCTAAAACTGTCAATCTTTGAATCGCTTGAAAAATTGTCTTTGCGTGTAAATGAGCCTTTAAGGTCTTCTCAGACAGCTGTTGGCTATATGCAGAAAAATCCCAGATGGATGACCAGTCTTAGGGGGCAAAGTCATTGGATAAAAACCACTAGAAAACAATAACTGTAAACTAATTGATTGATTTTACCATAGATTGACACTAGGGTGTGACATAACTGTGTGCACCACAAATATATTCTATTACACCATTCACTACGTGCATCAGTTATGTCCCCTGGTGTTTAGAGAGAAGAATAGTGGAGTTGAACAGAATATGCTTTTTCACCAATGTGCCTCCAGTATCCCCACCTCAGGGATAAAACTTTGCAGCCTTCACCCCAGAATAACCTCATGCAACGTAATTGGATTTTCCATCCAGTTGCACTCGAATAGTACTTGACCAAGAATGACTATATGGTGCTTCCTTTTCTAAAGATACAGAAGTGTTGGACTTTGCATATTGAGTATGAGCTTCCCTGTTTGATTAGGATCCTTACACTGTTATAAATAGATTAGTGAGGCACATCATGTAGCCTTTCTGTCTTGCAGGAAGTCAATGTTTCATCATATCAGAGCTAGTAACTTTACAGAGTTCTGTTGAGTTATATTGATTGTGCCAATCAGTTAAAGCCAATATAACTGTCCGTTATTTTTTTTTTATTACATTGATGCTTAATGGAAAAGTTTCTTCACATTGTTCAGTAGACATGAGCAAATCTTTACTGATTCTCTGATATGCAGATCGGCTGAAATCACTGTAAGGCAGCCTGCAGACTGCCGGGTCGGATCCCGCTGCGAGAATTCTCGCAGCGGGACCCGACCCGAGCCCCTGCAGGGACCAGCGCGGTACTCACCTCTCCAGCGGCTCCAGCTCTTTGATGTGCCGGCTGCCGGCCAACCAGCGCATGCGCAGAGCAGAGCCAGCTGCCGGGGAGCCCCGCACAGAAACAGAACATGCCACGATTTGTTTTCTGCGCGTGATTTCGCGCTGACAAATTGCGGCCGTCTGCCTAGGATTGCATTTTCTAACGCAATCCTATGGCAGCTTCCACGAGCTAAAATTCTGCAGGAAATCCCGCCGCAGAATTTCCGCCCGTGTGCAGGGGGCCTAAATCTCACACCTGTACAAACATTTCTAATACGGCATACAGAAGAGTGAATACTTAAAGAAGTTCTCTGGTTTAGAAAACCCATTTTCATACATACACGCTATTAGAGAGTCCTGTTCAGGATCCTCATCTCTTTGCCAGAATAAAGTGCAGCTACAAAGAGTGTCCTTCACTCTGGAGGACCTGTCTTGTCCTGCTCCTTGCAGACAACTTATTGATTTGAATAGGCACAGTGTAATACTTAAATTCCACTGTGGTGGCGCTGTAGGGAAACTTAACACTGCCAGGTTTCTCTACAGATAACAGTTGATTGCAGGGGCGCAGCAGGGGTCACTGAGATCTGCTTGATCTGTTTTTTTGTCAAAAGTGCACAACCCTTTAAATCCCTTAATGCCATATGACATAAGTTTACATCCTGCCTGCCTGGTACCTAATGCAACAGGATTTAAACTTATCTCCCGTGTATGGCATGGGCTCAGGAGCTGAGCCTGTGCTATCTGCAGTGGGAGTCAGCTGTGACGGACAGCTGGCCTCCCACTGCACCTTCAAGGAATCAGTAAAAACACCCCTTGGCACTATTTCCAATGGGAGGAGGCAGGACTGGGCGGAGATAAGTCCCGGAATTTAGCTCCGCACCCGCCCCACCTCCTCTCATTCTAAATAGTGCTGAGGGGCAGAGAGGGGGCGGGAGCTCAGTGCACTGCTCTCAGCTCTTCCAGCCTCCTCCCTCTGCAGAGAGGGACGCCGTATATCGGCTGGGCGTGAATACCCGGCCAATATACGATCATCTGAATAAGCCCTAAAAGTAATTTTAAAAAGCCATATATACTCCAAAATCGTACCAATAAAAACTACAGTTCATAAAGCAAAAAAACAAGCCCTCATAAAGCTGCATTGATGGAAAAATAAAAAAAGTTATGAAAATCCACTAAAAATCATTGCATCCTTAAATCACCCTGTCTGGAAAGTTTAACCTGTTTTTCGTTTATCCCCCAGCCAAGTGCACAAGAGCCCTGGTTAGTATGGTTGCGGAAGGAGTTTGACCTGAACAGAAAATTGGCATGATGAGTTGAGCGAGTCCATGCACCTGCATACCTCGCAACTTTTGAATAACGAAAAGAGGCACAGCAGTAGCAAATTTTTATGACAGCCTACTCCTGCTTTATGCAGAGTGCAGTGACCCAGACCTAGGAGAGGTAAGCAGTGGGGGAAAATAAGATGCTAAGCACGGTGACTTTACTGCTCCTCCTGGAAGGTGGAAATGAGGTCTGGACGGGGTACTACTGCAGTGGTGAATTTCGCAGTTCTTTTTGTGTGCTGCCCGCAGGGTCAGGCGGGGTAAGATGGTGATACCCCAGTTGGGGTGCTACCCACGGAGTCAGGTAAGGGGAAGATGTTGTTTAGTCATGACACCAGTCCGTATATGGGTAGGGACCATTATGAACAAAAGTAATAAATACAAAAAGTGGACAAATAAATGTAACAGGGGTAGAACCTCGAGTGCTTAGTGTGGTACCTCAGTGCAGATGTTTGCAGATGGAATCAATGGTAGGACGGGACTCCAGGAGTCCCACCTGGGACTGAGGGACAGCATTCCAAATCCAGGACTGTCCCACAGATTTCAGGATGCCTTGGAGGCATGCACCTGTGAAGAGAGATGGTGTGTGCTGTTTAGTCAGAGTCTGAATGGAGTTACCGATGCTCAATCAGAACTATGAGGGGAGAAGATAAAGCCTCATAATCACAGTGCACGGTGTTGGTAGTAGAGTGTCAGAACTGGCCAGATACCAGAGCAAGTGGGAAACAAAGATGCCCAAGAACTGACAAGCAACAGCAGCACCACCAGGGAACACAGACAAGTCACATCCTTAGAGCAGATGTCCCTATAAAAAGCACCTGGTGTATGTAAAATGGTGAATTGGTTAAGAATGATGTTGAGAAGGCCAAACTTTTAAATTCCTATTTTGTATCTGTTTTCTCTCACAAAGTAGATGGAACATCAACTGATCTTCCCTGTGCTATTGGGGGAATAAAAGAATGCAGGCTATCTATAAGCCAAGAGATGGCGAGGGAACACTTAGCTAACTTAAATGAATTCAAGTCTCAAGGTCCAGATGAATTACATCTTAGGATACTAAAGGAAGCAGCGGAGGTAATTGCTGAAGCACTCGCCATAATCTTTGAAAATTCCTGGAGAACAGGAGAACTCCCAGAAGATTGGAAAAGGGCAAATGTTGTCCCTATCTTCAAGAAAGGGAAGAAGGTGGATCCAGGAAACTACAGGCCTGTGAACCTGACTTCTATACCAGGAAAGATCTTTGAACAAATTATTAAACAGCATATATGCAAGTACTTGGATAAAAATGGAGTAATTAACCAGAGCCAGCATGGGTTTGTAACAAACAAGTCATGCCAGACGAATCTAATTTCCTTCTATGACAGAATCACTGACTGGGTTGATCAGGGAAATGCGGTGGATATAGTAGATCTTGACTTTAGTAAAGCATTTGACAAAGTACCTCATACCATACTTATTGAAAAAATGACCAAATATGGGATTGACAAGGAAACTGTTAGGTGGATTCACAACTGGCTGAGTGATCGTACTCAAAGAGTGGTCATAAATGGCTGCACATCCAAGTGGAAGAATGTATCAAGTGGGGTACCACAAGGCTCTGTCCTAGGCCCAGTGTTGTTTAACATTTTTATAAATGATCTGGAGGAGGGAATTGATTTGGAAACTGATCAAATTTGCCGACGATACAAAGCTAGGAGGGCTAGCTAACACTAGGGAAAAGAGAGAAAGTATTCAAAAAGATCTAGAAAAGCTTGCAGTGGGTGGGTGCAAAAATGGGTGTAGACTAACAGAATGTTATTTAACAAGGGAAAATGCAAAGTCCTAGATCTGGTCAAGAAAAATAAAAAAGCACATACAGAATGGGAAGAATTGGGCTAAGCAACAGCACATGTGAAAAAGACTTGGGTATACTAATAGATCATAGACTGAACATGAGTCAACACTGTGATACAGCTGCCAAAAAGGCAAACACAATTCTGGATGTTTTAAGAGAAGCATAGAGTCTAGATCACGTGAGGTAATTATCCCCCTCTACTCTTCCTTAGTCAGACCTCATCTGGAATACAGTGTCTAGTTCTGGGTACCCCATGTTAAAAAAGACGTAGACAAACTGTAGCAAGTTCAGAGAAGAGTTGCTAAATGGTGAGCGGTCTGCAAATCATGCCCTATGAGAAACGGTTAAAGTACATGTGTCAAACACAAGGCATGCGGGCCGAATCCTGCCGGCTGCCTCATGTTATGTGGCCCGCAGTGTGCCGACGCCGCTCACCACTGTAGCGATTACCAGCGGGGGTGCTACAGCTCCCCTCTGGTAATTATGCTGTTAGCACTGATCCCGGCGCACACTGACGTCAGTGTGCAGCCGGGATCCTCCTTCCGTAAGTCCCCTGCTCTTTAGGTATGCAGGAGAGGACTCAGAGAGGAAACATGCCAGGCGCACACACTGACATCAGTGTGCACCCCGGCTCAACGCGAGCAGAGGGGGATCGGCGCTGACAGCAAGGAGGAGATAAGTATATGGGTTGGGGGGGAACTATTATTACTGAGGGGGGCTTATTACTACTCAGGGGGTCTTATTACTACTGGGGGTTATTATTACTGTGGGGGGCTTATTACTACTGAGGGGGGGGCTTACTACTACTGAGGGGGGGCTTATTATTACTGAGAGGGGCATATTTCTGAGGGGGGGGGAATATTTCTGGGGGGGGTATATTAGTGAGGGGGGTTAATATTGCTATGGGGGTTAATATTACTGGGAGGGTTAATATTACCGAGGAGGGTTAATATTACTATGGTGGAGGGGGGGGGGGTTAAAATTGCTGAGGGGGATAATATTATTCCTGAGGGGGATAATATTACTGTGGGGTTATTACTACTGAGGGGGTTAATATTATTACTGTGGGGGTCGCTATTACTACTGGGGCCACTGTGGGGTACCCTGTTACTAATGGGGCCACAGTGGGGGTTGCTATTACTACTGGGGCCACTGTGGGGGTCGCTATTACTACTGGGGCCACTGTGGGGGTCGCTTTTACTACTGGTGCCACTGTGGGGGGTCGATATTACTACTCGGGCCACTGTGGGGGGTCACTATTACTACTGGGGCCACTGTGGGGGTCATTATTACTACCGGGACCACTGTGGAGGTCACTATTACTACTGGGCCCACTGTGGAAGTCGCTATTACTAATTGGGCCACTGTGGAGGTCGCTATTACTAATTTGGCCACTGTGGAGGTCGATATTACTAATTGGGCCACTGTGGGGGTCGCTATTACTAATAGGGGCACTGTGGGGGTTGCTATTACGAATTGGGCCACTATGGGGGTTGATATTACTAATTGGCCCACTGTGGGGGTCGCTATTACTAATTGGGCCACTGTGGGGGTCGCTATTATGAATTGGGCCACTATGGGGGTTGCTATTACTAATTGGCCCACTGTGGGGGTCGCTATTACTAATTGGGCCACTGTGGAGGTCACTATATTTACTGGGGCCACTATGAGGGTCACTATTTTTACTGTATTTTTACTATCGCTGTGATAGGTGAAGTGAGTTAAAAATCGCTAAAATGCGGAAAAATAGAGCCAACAGCTCTCGAAAATCGTGGCGTTAAAAAGACAACGTTTGAGCACAGGCCTGTGAGGTCCCATTGAGATCAATGGGAGCGTGGTGCCGCGGTTAGCGCGTCGTTCGGAACGCTGAGCTAATCGCGGTAAAAAGCATCCAGTGTGAGAGCGGCCTAAATATTTTAATTCTTTCACACCTGGGTTTGCACAACCCACCAGTGCAGTGGAGTTTGGGGTTTGTAGATGCTGAAGCATTGTTTCTGTATTGACCAACTGCAATGATAAAGAGGTTATTCATCATGTAGCCTGCTAAGATATGTCGTGGTCAGAGTGGATGCCACTGCTCCGATCCCTGTGTAGTAGGCAACGCTTGTAATTGCAGGCTCAGCTCTCATTAAAATCAATGGGATCCCAGGCCGCCATTGATTTCAATGAGAGCTGCGCCTACAATTAAGAGTGCCGATCACTACACAGGGGTCGAAGCAGCACTTCTGTTCCAACTCCAGTATACTGACGGGGGCACTGCCTGGATAACCCCTTTAACATCATAGCATTTCCTTGTAAAAGGCAGGGAAAGGCTATCTTGCCGTTTCTTAAAGGAGACCTTCAAGAATTGATATGTATTAAGCCAAAGGCGTTTCCAAGGATTAACATGCAAAACATGGCTGCTTTGTTTCAAAAACAGCAATATACCTGTCCACAGGTTGTCTGTGGTAGTGCAGTTTACTTGAGTGGCAGAAAGTATCCACATTTTTGTCATTCTGAACAACCCCTTTAAGTGATAAACTGATTTTCATGTTAAGGACTGCACATTTTTGTAATTTTGCCTTTGCAGATTTGTAGGCATCATTTTCGGGTACAAATAATTTACCAGTTAAAGGGGTTGGCCAGTTATTGAAAAATATCCCCTTAATAGGGCTGCCTGTAGTAAAATAGTAAACTGAGCAGTGCTTACCTCTCTGCAGCTTTCCCGGGATCCAGCACTACAGCCCCTTTGTCTACACTATTGTTTGTTTTTTTAATACTCTTATCTTCTCTAGATCACTCAGGATGCTTATATTAATCCCTTCTCTGTCCTAGACCCCCACAGTACAGACATTGATCCCTTCAGTGCCCTAGACCACTAGGAATTCAGACATTAACAGTGCTATTCAGCTTTTAAAAATTGATGATCTGTCCTCTGAATAGGCCATCAATATCTTATTGAGGGGAGTCTGCTGCCAGGAAACCCTTACGATCGGATGATTGAAGGGGCTGCGTCACTCATGCGAGTGCTGTATCCTCTTCAATGTTGACATGTGCATACAATCTTAGATCATGCTGCAATCTATTTCTCTTGCGTATCTACACACAGTGTCTACACGCACATGCGCATCAATCAATGAAAGTCCATTAACTTTCATTGACTGCATTCATCACGTATCACGCGTCCGTGTAACACATGCGTAATACGCGGTGAAAACACAGTTGTGAACATGAGCCCATACTGTTATTTTATGGATGTCTGTCAGTTTTATATTTCCTGCTGCTCTGTTGCTTATAATGTAAATGGATATATGTTCAATTTAAAGATAGGCTTTTGTGAGATTTGGAGATAGAAGAGGACTGGTGCCACAACATGCACTTCAGAATGTCACAGTGTATGAAGACTAGTGATAGATGAAGAGTTATCCCTTGTAATTTGCCTACATTGAGCAGTTGGACGTAGTCTGGTGAGATCCCATAGTCAACAGCTGTGAGACTATCAATTGGAGAGTCTCCTGAAGACTACCACTGCGTCAACCCAACGATGGAGCCAGTTAAGGATTGGGCTGTACAAGAGTCCTCCGCCCCTAGGTCTATCCTTGCACCTGCGGCCCCTGACCTGGCACCTGCTAGGGCCCATTGAACATAGATCCAGACACTGTATGACTAATCATCTAGGTCAGTGATGGCGAACCTTTTAGAGACCGAGTGCCCAAACTGCAACCCAAAACCCACCTATTTACTGCAAAGTGCCAACATGTCAGGGGGCGGGGCTTATTACAACGTATGATTTTACCCCGTCGTTCTAAAAATGACTGAGTCGCTTCAAAATAGAAAGTGTGCAGATTCTGACTGCTTTTTGGATGCGGAAATACTGCAGAATGTCCTCAGCGGAAATTTCTGTGGAAAAAGCATCCAAAAAGCAGTCAAATTCTGCACCCTGTCTATTTTGAAACAGCCCTGCCCATTTCCACCAAATGTAAACATACCGCAGCGGTAATAGTAACCCCTCCCCCCTTCAGCGATAATAGTGATCCCCAAGCAATAATAGTGACATCCCACAGCGGCCCCCAGAATAATAGTAACCCCCCAGCAGTAATATTAGTGACACCCCCCAGAACGGCCCCCCAGCAGTAATAATAGTGACACCGCCCAGCGGCCCCCCAGCAGTAATAATAGTGACACCCCTCCAGCAGTAATAATAGTGACACCCCCCAGCAGTAATAATGCCCTCCCTTCCCCAGTGGACCCCCAGCAGTAATAATGCCCCCCCCCCTTCCCCAGCGGTCTTCCAGCAATAATAATGCCCCCCCAGCAGTAATAATACACCACCCCCAGCGATCCCCCATCAGTAATAATGTCCCCCCCTGAGACCCCTCCTCCTCCTGGAAGCGCCGCTCCTCTTCTGTCTGATCGCTGGTGCACACTGACGTCAGTGTGCTGCCGGATGCCTCCTCCCCCTGCTCTCGCTGAACCAAGTAGGAGACGTCGAGGGATGGGGGAGGAAGATCCCGGCTGCACACTGACGTCACAGTGTGCGCCGGGATCAGCGCAGAAAGCAGCGCTGATGGCAGCGAGTTGATGAGTGAATGCCTGCAGGGGAGCCGTGGCCCCTGCAGGCATTCACTAATGTGGTGAGCAGCCGATGGTGATGTGTGCCAGCAGGGAGGGCTCTGCGTGCCGCCTCTGGCACACATGCCATAGGTTCGCCACCACTGATCTAAGTGCTATATGGCAGTATACTGTTTTAGATTTTCTCGGACTTCCTTACTGCCCTTGCAATAGTAGAACATTGGTCGCCATTGCGAAATTTATAGTTATTCTATAAGTAAAAAACTTTATATTTAAAAATGTAGGACTTAAAAGTTGCAGTTATCACTGGGAAATTATGGAATTATTTTCTATTTTCCGCTGCAAAACAACTTCACTAACAAGCCTCATGAACTCTATAGAAATTAAAGGTACGCAAGACAGAGGGACTAGAGAGGACGCAGCACCTGAAGATATCTACAAATTATTGACAGTGGTTTATGGCTGAGACACAATTAACTTTTCACATGGTTTGTTACCTGTTATCGGAGTGATTATTATGATATAGTCTTCCTGATGTCACCGCCTTCCTTACTGGCAGATAGCTATACTGCCAGACTAATGAGAGACGCCCACAATTACGTAGTAGCGTCTCTCCCTATATATAGATGCATGCCAGAGACTTGTCTTCCCTTCAGTACAATTACTTTTTGGCAACATGGGGGGCGTCTGCGAATGGATTCTGGTAAACAGAAAATATTTTATCATCTTTCTGCTCCCGCTATTTCTCCTCCCATTGCCCCTGGTGGTGCAAACAACTGTAAGTACACCTCTTGTTACGAACTAAGTTTATGCGTCTGATAACAGATGACACTACTGCTATATAATCCTATGTTCTGAAGTCATGTGTTTTGTTCAGGTATACACAACACAAACAGATGCATTCAATCTGCATAAGGAAACCATGCAAACAGAAATAATGCAATTGAGACTATAAATCAATGTACTGCTGTGAACAACTAAAATAGTAAAAGTTGGCATAAATGATTTTTTAAGGAGGTATTTTCAGACCTCATTTTATGTGGCCCGCCGGCAGTGCAACAAACTAACAGGCATTCCACTCACCCAGCCCGCATCTCTGGTCCGGCGGCAGCAGTGCAGAGTCTGCGACTGCTGACCTCTCCTCCCCGGTGTTTGCTTGCGCTTTCCCATACGCAGTGGAGATGTCATGGGAAAAGGTGTAGAATGCCAGAGGCCAATAGGGGGGTCGTTATTTCTACTGGGACTACTATAGAGGTCACTTATTTGTACTGGATCCAATATAGGGGACAGTATTACTAATGTATTCACCATAGGGGGCACTATTACTACTGAGGCCACCAATATAGGGGGCGCTCACTACTGGGGCCATTATGGGGGTCACTATTACTACTGGGGCCACTATGGGGGTCACCAATACTACCGGGGCCACCAATATACAGGACTCTTACTACTGGGACCACTATTGGGGGACACTATCACTACTGGGGCCACTATATGCTATCGTATTACTACCGGCATCATTATGTGGGTCACTTTTAATACTAGGACCACTATTAATAGGGGATACTTACTACGGGGGCCTGTATGGGGGTCACTATTACTACAGGGCAACTAATATAGGGGACACTCACTACTGGGGCCATTATGAGGGGTCCCTATTACTACTGTGGCCACCAATATAGGGGACACTTATTGAGGACCACTATTGGGGATAATAGTACTCCTACAGCCACTATGGGGGTCACTAGTACTATATAGTCTTACAGTTACAATCGGCCCTTTGAAGGCAACCATAAGGCTGATGTGGCCCTTGTTGAAAATGAGTTTGACAACCCTGTTCTACAGTTTCATCCAAGAAAATATACTAAAAGCAGAAAGCATTTACATATCTAACAGAATATATGGGATGTAAAATCATGATGTTAATGATATTTTGCATTGTCTAAAATGAGACGCTACGGTAAGCAAGTTTCACGCAGTCGTCTTGTAAATTGCTATGAGGTATTTACTTTGGAGAGATTTGAATAAACAGCTCTGCCCAATAAAATGCTCAACATTTTTGGGAAGTTTATGCTCATCATTTTGTTGCCATGTAATACTACATTTTGCCTGCAGACACCCCTGCCGTAAGAACTCCTGGCTGGGATTGGCTTTCCCCAGCAAAATCAGCTATTTATTAGGGGTGCCAGGAGCAAGACCCAGGGATACCAGGAGTGTCTAATCACTGGGGATCTCACCTCTGAGACCCACAACCAAACAAGACAAAGGGAGTCCGAGTCTGCTAAGTGCTGGCGCCAACCCTGTACATGACCACTGGTCCATTTAAATGGGGTACTCTGGACTCCTATTCTCGTGATCGATGGGAGTCTCAGAGGTGGGAGCCACAGCAGTCAGACGTAATCTACTGCTATAGTGAGAAAAGCTCTTTAGGCCGGTTTCATACGGACAACAAAATTGTGCGATTTTCTTGCGGCCATATCCCTGTCGGCCATGTGAAAGAGGCCTTAAAGTACTATTCTCATCTGAGGCATTTATAGCACATTGACAGTATACTCCCAGTATTGTCAGCCACACAATGCCTCTGATGCTAACCACATTGGACTCCATAACTCACCCCATAACAGAGCCAGCCTTTTGACAGCCATGTCTTTCTGAACTATTCAGACAAGCATTTATGTATTCTGATTTTGAAGGGCCGCAAAGAAAGGCCACATAGACTGCAGGTTGTGCACCCCAGCTCTAGGTTATTAGAGAAATTGGATTCTGCAGGTCGGGGCATTTAATTGAAGGTTGTATCATGCAGCTTACATGTGTTCTGTTAAAATTTGCATGGTTATGAAATGGAAATACCCATTGAATTATTAAACATTTCATATCGGTCCTCCACTTAAAGGGGTTGTCCCGCGGCAGCAAGTGGGGGTATACACTTCTGTATGGCCATATTAATGCACTTTGTAATGTACATTGTGCATTAATTATGAGCCACACAGAAGTTATAAAAGTTATTCACTTACCTGTTCCGTTGCTGGCGTCCTCGTCTCCATGGTTGCCGTCTAATTTTCGCCGTCTAATGGCCAAATTAGACGCGCTTGCGCAGTCCGGGTCTTCTTATCTTCTCAATGGGGCTCTGTGTAGCTCCGCCCCGTCACGTGCCGATTCCAGCCAATCAGGAGGCTGGAATCGGCAATGGACCGCACAGAAGCCCTGCGGTCCACGGAGGGAGAAGATGCCGGCGGCCATCTTCACCGAGTAAGTAAGAAGTCACCGGAGCGCGGGGATTCAGGTAAGCGCTGTCCGGTGTTCTTTTTTAACCCCTGCATCGGGGTTGTCTCGCGCCGAACGGGGGGGGGGGGGTTGAAAAAAAAAAAACCCGTTTCGGCGCGGGACAACCCCTTTAATTCGTTAGAAATGTTCATGACTCTCTACAATGAAAATGTTTATTTGAAAGGAGCCTAAAAATCACTATAGAGAGGAAGTTTAGAGGCATTTTTGGGGACTTAAAAAGAAATTTGAACTGCTGTGGAATGTGTCAAAAGGAAGAAAAAAGCCAACTTTGTTGTCTCATTGTCCAACACTGGAACCCCAGACACCACCTATGTCAACTGTCGTCACATGCCATTCATTGAGCTCATCAGCACTCAGCCAATCACAGGCTTCAGTGATGATTTTGCTAGATCATTGAAGCCTGTGATTGGCTAGGCAGTCATGTGCATAACGAACGGCATGTAACCCCAGCCGATTTCTCCTGAGTTCGGTGTAGCAGGCACCAGGGCTCGCTCCAGCACTGGACGGGAAGCTACTGAAGAATGTGATTGTGACTTTTCTCTATCTCTAGCAAAAATTCCACGACTACTAACATTTTGGTTAATATATAAGTCTCCAATGGAGATGGCTGTTTACAGAGTGCAGCACTTTGAGAACGTCCTGATTCTCAGTAGGTTTATGTTCACAAAGTACGAATTGCGCTTAATGCACAAAAAAAGGCAGGGTGCAGAATGTATGGTGATTTCCACCTCCACTCTCCAGAGAAGAAGCCAGACTCTTTGTCAGATCTTCAGACTGCCCACATATGCTTTTTCTTTTAATCACTAAATAGTCAAATCAAAATAATACACCAGTGTGTATAGAACCAAGTCCTTGTATTATACTCACAAAGGTATATCATCAAACAGCACATAAAACATAATAGAGGCTCAGAAGTCCATCTGCTGCAGCCCGACTCGAGTTTTGCAAGTTCTGCTCCTTTGGTAGCAGAACTGTAAGAGGGGTGAACCGTTGTAGTGGCCTAGAACACCATGTAGATGTATCATGTGGTGCAAGTGAGGTTATAAATGAGAGGGGTTGAGAGCAGGAAAGGGTGGTTGATGATCATCCATCTGCCCATGCTGCTGGAGGACTCACAGTGATACAGGGAAGCACCTTTAGCTTGCTTGTGTCGAAAATTGAGAAGAAGGAGAGGCTCCCTTTGCAGGAGTTGAGGATCTTCCATCTTCCCCCATCCGGTGGAGAACCCGCAGGGGCAAGGGAGACACCTCTGGTTTCCGTGTGCTTAATATGGAGGAGAATGAGAGACTCCTGTACCGCATGTGAATCGCATGAGATGAGTGAGTTACTAAATTCCCCAGAGAGAGAGAGAGAGCAATCCCAAATAATTCCATATACAGGAACTCACCGTACCAGGTACCTGTTCACACCACAGGCTTTTCCTGTGCGGCCGTCCATAGCTGTGATCACCGTACAGAGGTAGTTTAGGCTTCTACTTTAATGATTGCTTCTGTCTGAGTGTATGCGGAGTGACCCCTACCCCCTTTCCTCCTCTGGAGTGCTCTCAGTCCCGGACCGGTGACATACAGATAACGTGGACTGTAGGGCCGTATTGATCCCGTGTATCCTCCCTACCTCTGAGCTTTAGCCTGTAACTGCTGAAAGTGAATTGTACCTGTATTACCTTTTATTTCAAGTTTATTCACAAGTAAAAGTTATACCAGGCCCTCACCGTTCCTAGGGACCCGAGGTGCTACACACCAGTCTTACTGTTTATCCGCATAGAATAACGGTATGTGGGAATGGTGGCGTTACGAGTGATATCTACTACAACCCCCCTCATCCCCTTTATTGGCACTCCCTGCCACATGAGTGTTGAAGCTGGCCTGCGATCCTACTCTGGCCTTGGCTACTTGTCATCCCTCAGGGACCAGAGCCTGGTAAATGCTACCGTGACAAGACAGTACTTATCTCTCCAGCTCCTCTCTTATGAATTACCATTTCTTCGGCCCTGAAAACCTAGGGGCCGAAGAAACGTATGAATGGAGGATTGACTGAATCCCTTTTGCAATGGACCCCACAGGCAGGAGTCAAGGCATCAGTGTTGAAGTGTAACAGGACCATCAGTGCATAAGAAATGGACCAGTGCTATGGCGAGGCCAATACTTGGTGGAAGGGATGTCACATGGATATAAGTGTACTTGTTCCGTGTAAAGTAACATCTCTGTCCAGGGTGGGGGATATGGACTTTAAGGGACTGTGATATGCCGGGAAGTTTGGCACCCGTGGGCTAATGCATGGTGCAAGCCCTTGCAGGGTTAGTAGCTATTATATGTTCATGTATAATGTTATGACAAAGTAATGTGATGCGTGTCCTTTATGACAGTCACTGAGATGTGAGGGCGTAGCGACTTTACCTGTTAATACAGAGTTGTATTTGATATTAGAGCCAGATGTGACGGCGAAGTTAAGCCATGATTTATTAATGAGAGACCTCCATATATAAATGGCATCAACGGCGTTTGGCATTTCATTTCAAGAGACACAGTCCCTATAGGGTGGGTAAAGGTCTATGTCATGTAAAGTAGATTTGATAGAAGCCAACGTCCAGGATTTAATGTACAGGTGACTAGCTGCTGCCAGATGTCGTACGCTATGTACCTGAGATATGAGAACTGATGTTTTGCGCATAATGTTCTAGGAAACTGTTAAGTACTAGCAATATCAAATGATGTACTGTGTAACATGTATGTACTGGGGTGGCAAGGCACTTCACAGAGGGAAGTTATTGGCGATTGAAGTAATGTACCGCATGCTGTGTGGTTGTTCAATGTACTCTGACATGTACGATGCATTGAGGCTGCAATGATAGTGTATGCCGGGGACTTCTGGAAATAAAGTATGAAGTACTATGATGGAGACGGACAGGAACAAGAGGGACTGAAATGCCTTGTCGGTCCGAGATTGAGATATATTATTAATGTGAAGTTTTGGTTGAGCTTTCGTAACATTTAAGGTACCAGTGCCCTCCTATGGAGTGAAAAGTCATCTGCATAGTTCTGGTTAGGTAAAGTTTACTTTTATAAAAGCATGCAGCCTCCACTTCCGTCTGCCACCGATGTGCCATAAACAACACCACTACCTACTTCAGAAGCTCGCTGAGCTTGCAAAACTCAGATGGACCTTTGTGCCTTTATGGTGCTTAATATGCTGTTCAATTTTATACCTTTGTGAGTATAATAAAATAACTCGTTTTTGCACCCTCTGGTGCTTTAAATGCTATTACACTATGTTCTGTTTAATTTTTGAGTCTCAGAAAACCCTTATAACAATGCTCTTTTAAATCATTATAAACTATTGAAAGGATATTTGCCACCTTCCCGGCCGTCAGCAAGTAAGTGCTGTGATTGGATCAAGTGCCAGCCAATCACTGCCGGCGCTCGATCATTCACAGCTATTCAGTGAATGACATCACTGAATGGCTGTGATTGGTTCATCGAGCGCCGGCTGTAATTGGCTGGCGCTCGATCCAATCACAGCGCTTACTTGCTGACAGTGAGAAATTCAAAGCCTCGTTTAGCAGAGAGAGATGACAGCGTGGAGGATTACAGAGCAGCTTTGCGCACTGACAGCGAGATCATTGCGCAGGGGACACTGACGCCGGCCCTGAAGTGAGTATAGTGGGGTTTTTTTACCTAGTCTAGCTAGGCTTATACTCGAGGCACCTAATTCTCCCAGTTTTTTGTGGTAAACTTAGGTGCCTCAGCGTATACTTGGGTCAGCTTATGCTCGAGTATATACAGTAATTGTTTTATTAGTGTGTGATAACATATCATCCATAATGGTCACACATGACTGCAACAGCCAAACAGTCGATTGTGTGATGTGTAATCCATAGTGCCTCAATTAGATGGCATCAGCAAGTGATGTGTTGTAAGTAGGCATGGAAGTAAACAGAGGACTGGTGGAGAACCAGTAGAGAGGGGGTATGGGAGCAGGTTGGAACTAGTATTTTTTTTTAAGTTTATTCTTCCTAGAATTTTATGGCCAAATTAAGTTTTTTTTCTAAACAACCCTCCAGTCATGAGCTCAGAATTGATATATAAGTCATTATCTACGGTAGATGACTACCTGTTATTTATATTTCCTCAGATCTGCTCTTTCGTTCAGTCTTATTAAGACAAAGCTGTGATTTGTGACTAAAGTTTAGTTAACAGTGCCTAATCTGAAGTAGTTTGGGACAGGCCCTATGTCTAATCATTGGTTCAGGCTGCAGAGGAGACAGCACTGTTTCTTCTGGGATTTCGTGCTAGATCCACATGGGAAGCTCAAAACAAAGCCTTCAATGCAGATGTGATATCTTGTGAGTCCTTATTATCTTGTGGTTGAGCTGTTTTCAATCCTAGACATTTCCATTTCCCACTAAAGGCATTTATAGCATGAGCAGCTCTAGTAGGAGAGAGATTTGGTGAAAGCCGGTATCCTATGAAGTTCCTATGTAAACATAGTTCTCACTAAAGTTCTTTTTAATTGTCTAAGTTAAAGGAGTTGTCTGGGAGCCACTTGGTACCCCCGTCTATCAGCTGATCGTCCGGTCCACGGACCCATAACAGGAGCAGGAATTGCAGTAGCAGCACAGCTCTCACATTCATTTTTAATGGGAATTAAGCCAGCACCCACAATTCTTTCCCTGTTCGCTAATGACAAATGATTACAGTTTAAACTCATTAGCACAATACACTTGATAGTTGCTGAGCATTCTCAAAGACACAGTAGGCTTGGTGGTTGCAAACATACAGAATAGCATCATGGTTTCCTAGTAACTCTCGGTTGTTCAGTGGACTTGCACATAGTAGAACTCATGCTTGAAGAAACATTTGGGCTTGACAAACAATAAAACTAGTCAACTTCAGCTTCTCAAAGGTCAATGTTGACTTCACAGAGACAAATTTTAGCTTGTCAGAGGTTAACTTTAACTCACAACGTTACATGCAACACCATTTAGTCAATAGAAGAAATACTCTTTAAACACCTGGCTTTACTTCCAAAAGTCCATTGTGCTGCCACTCTCTTTCTAAATATCATCAGTCTACTAGTTTCCCAGCATTGGAATAACCTGCCATTTACGAGCCACAGGATAAACCTTCTTCTTCTCTACTAGTCATACTTCCTCTCAGGGCAGAAATCTCTCACAACTCAGCCTATCCCAGCTACAGTAAATCTCTCCAAGACTAAAGATCCTGCATGACTAACTCAGTCTCAAAAAACATGGCCTTTCACAAGGCTAAAGTTATCACAAAATCGACATGATATCACAACAGCTCATCACAGTACCAAATCTCTACAGTCACCAGAGGTGTCCCAGGCTTAACCAGGGCTGAAGTTCCTCTCAGCCCCCATGGCTACTGCACACAGAATATCTAAAGTTGTTTTCTCCTTAGGCTAAGGGTATAATTTCCGGGACTTGCTACACGGTACCAGTATATGGAACTGTAGTTAGTCCAATGTGCAGTGTTTCCTCAGGCAACTTCTCTCTTGTTCCACCCTCTGACTCACCAAAGCTTCCAATTGCATTCCCCGTGGCGATAATCCGGCCACGGGGAACGCAGTGAAAGCTCTCCATAGCGTTACTATGGAGAGCGCTTCCCCCTGTCCACGAGTGGAGAATCATTGCGATTCTCCGCTCGCGGGCGGCAATTCGCAGCATGCTGTGAATTTACCGCAATTCTCCACGGTCTGTCTAGGCTGACAGCGGAGATCCGTCTGCCGACTCCTCCTCCCAGGCGGCGGTATTTCGCGGTAGCTCCCCACCACAGGATACCGCAACGCCCGTGGACAGGCAGCCCAGGTCCCCTGCATGCCATGTGGCTTCAGCCACACACTGACCCACTTCCTTTTAGCAGTTTGCTCATTTCACCTCCTCCTGGTCCGTGCTAAAATCGAGTTAATCCGGGTAAGGCTGCCTGTCCATGGGCGATGATCCGCGGACAATAAATCGCCTGCGGATCACGCTCTCTAAAGCTTTCCATAGGGTTGCTATGAAAAGCGCAGCACCAGCATCCACGAGCGAAGAAACGTAGCGGTTGCCGCGATTCTTAGTGGTGAGCATATAGGCTCACGTCAGAGACCTGTCAGCGCTCCCCCTCCTCGCCCGTGGCAGAATATCGCTAGTGATATTCCGCCTTGGCCATGAACAGGGGGCCTAACAGTTAATATTGCTGTGTATACTCTTATCTACTGGACTACACACAAACAAAAAGAGAAAAAAACAGTGAACACATTTGCATAAACGAGGAAAACAGTGAACCTAGTCAATTAGTAAGGCAAATAGTAACATTAGAAAATGTGATAAAGCCTACCAAGTGTCCGTTTTATACACTAATGTATTGCATCTTTGAACAAAGTTATTTGATACTGTAATATTTTGCAGTACTTTTCCACGTCTCTGAGACCGTCAGCAACCTTTAGTTATCATCACTGATCAGGTAGATTGGCCCATTCTCTAGGTATTTACATGAAAGATAAACTCTTTGGACTTTGCATTCTAGAAACCCTCTCTGATAGTTCAGGGTTATTGTGCATAGTGTGGACTTCACCTTAATACACTTTTAAGACACAATATTATCCTGCAGCTCAGTGGTGCACCATATATGAGGCGAGGTGAGACAAGTTCCTGAGGCAGCACCCTTAACTGACTTAGGGCTCACTGACACGCGCATATTACGTTTTTCACGTGCGTAAAATACGTAGTACACATCAACTATACATGTAACAAGTGCAGAGGCGTAATTCGAAGCTCCCGGGCCCCGATGCAAAACTTGTAACAGGGCCCCCAACTATAATGCTTTACTCATAGTACTGGGTCCCCTAAATGGAGAAGAGAGGCCTTATGGGCCCCCTAAGGCTCCTGGGCCCGGGTGCAACCGCATCTCCTGCATCCTCTATAGTTACGCCCCTGAACAAGTGTATTTGCTGTGTATGTTAAATTCCCATTGCCTTTGGCCCAATGTCCACAGATGGATTTTCGCTGTGGAATACGCGTCCAGATGCCCAACGCGAATTCCACAGCAATGTCCATCTATAGACACGCTCTGTTTAAAACATTCTCCCCTGCCCATGAGCGGAAATCATCTGCAATTTTTTGCTCGCAGGGGAGAATCGCAGCATGCTGTATTTGGTGCGGAAAATTGCATGGATGGCTTCCATTGCAGTCAATGCAAGCCGTCTGTCCCACGACACTTCTGGGAGTATGTACGTATCGCAGGAATCCGCATCATAGCCCAGTGCCAGCGCGTTATGCCCTGCACTGTGGATGCGTGACAGCTCGCCGGGCGAAACGCTCGCGGTGGATCCGGAGAGGTAAGTATTGGTCTCTGGGGGTCACTCCCAGGGCCGATTTTTCAGTTGGAATCCGACCCGGCCGTGGACATGAGGCCTTTATAAGTGCATATGGGCACCACAATAGGACATGCACATGAAAAAAAACTCAGTTGTGAGTGACCCCATAGTATTCACTAGGCTAATTGCCCCGCCTACTGTGCATGTGAAAAATACATGCGTAATATGCAGACAACATACGCCGTGTGAGTGAGCCATTAAGGAGCCAGCATTTTGACAGTAATACAGTCTATCCCTGCACTCTACCATCTCCAGTTTGGGGAAGGAGTGATGTGATGACATGATACTGGTAGATTGTCTCCCATTTTTTGCATATACACTATCACAAGCAGATTCATTTGCATGTTAATTCTCACCTGGCTGAGGATCTTTTAATTCCATTTATTCCTTTGTACTGTCCATGATGCTCCTGGTATCATGAGCAACTTTGTAGCTCTCTTTTGGCGGGATTGAAAATATAAGCCCTAACCCGAAAATAAGCCCTAGCTGCACAAAAAAAAATCACCTAAGAGGCGCTGTCCGACTCTGCCGCACACCTCCTCAGGTCCCTGGTAGAATTGGTTGTAGTTTTCCCTCAGCGCTTTCTGTTCAGGAGTTTGAAAAACCCTGCCCCCAGGAAGCACTGGCTGTGATTGGCTGTTGAGCGCCGCAGCTCAGCCAATCAGAGCCAGTGTTTGATGAACCAATTGGGTGACAGGGTTGAGACAGGAGTTGATGGTTAAACACAAGGATGACGGCTGGGAGCAGAGAGGATAAAGCTCTCTGATCAGAGAGCCTGTTAAACTATGTTCACATAGAGTTTCCACAGCATATCCACAGCAGAAAATCCACACGGTACAGAATTTGACGTAGATTTTAAGGTGGTTTTTAGTGCGTAATTCACCCCTTCATTTGAAGAGGTAAAATCTGCACGAAAAAAAACGCTGCTGTAATTGATATGCTGTGGATCCAAAATCCACTCAAGTAGGTCAATTTCCACATGGATTTTGTGTGGATTTTTTCTGCAGTGTGTGGACACGGTTTTGAAAATCTTATCCACTCTACTACTACCGTAAATGCCACAAATTTTAAATGTTTTGTATATGGTTTATATTTCTTTACAGACTCCAACATGCCTTGAAGGATCTCAACCAAACATACTACACATACTCTTCATGATCCATCCTAAAATACCAGAGTACTAAGGGGGTTTCAACTGTTTGTTGCTCATAGCAGCCAATCACAGCACAGCTTTCAGTTTATTAAAACAGCTTAAGGAATAATGATTGATTGCTATGTGGAACAAACACAGTTTCAATAAATGTATAATCTATGGTAAAATAAGATGCTTTCAGATAATTCAGTGTGGTAAATAATTTAGACATGTGGATTGGGATTCCTCCTCCAAAAAAAACATAAACCCATCAGATAAGTTGAGCCCAAAGCAAAGAAAGTTAAATTATAGTAAGTGATTGAAACACTCAAGGAATATGACCAATGACTTAAGAATACACAGGAAAAACCCAGGACATCAAGGGCTACAGAGACTTTGGAAAAGAACGAGACGCAAATCCAAAAAGAGAGTGAGATAGCCAGGACATCAAGGGCCGCAGAGACGTCAGAAAAGTATGAAGCAGAAATTCAAAAAGATAAGGGAAAACCCAGGGCATCAAGGGTATCAGAAACCATGGAACAGGGTGAGGACCAACTTAAAGTATTGCAGGAAAGAGCCACTACATTAAGGGCTGCAGAGATCCAGGAACAACATGAGGCCAGAATTCTAAGAGAAAGCAAGGCAAGGCATTCTAATTTGTTGCTGGAAGGTTTTCAATGTGATCCTCACAAGGACTACAATCAGAATCCAAATGTTATTACTGGATGAATGGACCAAATATGTCATGCCAAGAAATCTAAAATAGTGCCTCCAGGGATGTGCTGTAGAAATGGAAACCTGGGAAATGCCAGGTATATAAGCTACTGATGAAACAACGGTGGAAATAGGCTAAACCACACAAGTGTTCTCTGTGAGTTGTACTGACTTCTGGGACTTCTAATAAAACATCCTGCTATTGAGTTAGCTCAAACCCCTCCTCCGCGAACAGTTCAAGTGATGTCTTCTGACAGCATATCACTGATTTACATGTTCAAGGAGACTAGGAGAGGACTATAACTTAGGCCTCATGTCCACAGGTAGGTTGGATTCCGTGTGCGTAACCCCGCATGGTACCGGCCCTTGACTGCGGTTGGAGACCTTGTTTACCTGTGTGTGCAGGTGGTGGCATCCGCACAGACCCCTTTTCTTTCGGGTTATGCCTACTACTGATAGTCCGCACAGCTCGCTGTTGGACATGCACAGTACAGTTGTTTTTTTAATTACTTGCTCTTTCTGTGGAACTGACCGCGATGTCATTTGCGGGAACCGCACTGAAATGGAGCATGCTGCGTTTTGTTTTTCGGACGCCCATGTTTTCCTATGGGCGGCTTGAACTATGGATCACGCAATTCAAATCCGACCATGGACATTGGGCCTAAGGCTATGTTAACATTGCATTTTTGAAATCCGTTTAACATATATAATTCATTTTGGATTGGTCATAAATCAACTTAGAAATTAAAGAGAGGCCTGAGAGGGGCTGCAGAATGAGCTCATTGATAGATTTTGTTCACCATGAATAGCATTCTGCTATATACTGTGATACACAGAAGCTGTAGAACCAAATGGTGCCAATTTTTTTATAACACCCTACTGCAAAAAAAAAAGCCCTGATTGTGAATATCCATAGCTTTTAAGAATCACGTCACCTTGCAGTTGAACCTTAATACTTCTTAATTAAAATGAAAATAAGCTTACTCAGGTTGTTGACTGGATTGGCATGAAAGGGATTTGAAAGAAATCAGTTTTGTAGACCTTGAAACTTCCTCCAAATGCACCATTATATTGCTGCAATAAAAGTAATGGCCTTGGCTCTAATGCATTATGAATCAGTGATGAACTGGAAAACATAGCTATTTATTTTCTAGATATACACAAACTCCATTATTCAATATGCATATGAGCAGAAGAAACGGATGTCACCAATATACACTAAATGGGGTACTGCTAGGGGAAAGTGATATGGAGAAAGACCTGGGGGTACTAGTGGATTGTAAATTTAACTGGAGCAACCAATGCCAGTCAGCTGCTGCAAAGGCAAATAAAGTCTCGGGGTGCATTAAAAGAGGTATAGGGGCGAAGGACGAGAACATTATCCTCCCATTATATAAGGCACTTGTCAGGCCCCACATGGAATACTGTGTACAGTTCTGGACACCGGTGCTCAGGAAAGATGTTACAGTGCTGGAGGGGGTACAAAGAAGGGCAACTAAATTAATACATGGAATGAGAGAACTGGAATACCCAGAGAGGCTATCCAAATTAGGATTATTCACCCTGGAAAAAAGACGGCTAAGGGGTGATCAAATACCTATGCATAAATACATCAGGGCACAATACAAGGATCTCTCCCATGATCTTTTTATACCCAGGACTGCGTCGGTAACAAGAGGGCATCCGCTACGTCTAGAAGAAAGCAGGTTTCATCACCCACACAGAAGGGGGTTCTTTAATGTAAGAGCAGTGTGACTGTGGAACTCTCTGCCTGAGGACGTGGTGATGGCAAAATCCATAGAGGAGCTTAAGAGGGGACTAGACGTCTTTCTAGAGTGGAAGGATATTACAGGATATAGACATTAGGTGACCAGCGGGTTGTTAATCCAAGTCTTATATTTAGTTAGAATAATGCCTGGATCAACCTTTGATAGTTCCTGACTGCCATTATGGAGTCGTGAAGGAATTTTTCCTCTGTATGGGCTAATTGGCTTCTGCCTCTTCGGGCTTTTTTCCTTCCTCTGGATCAACAAGGTGGTTGAAACAGGCTGAACTAGATGGACATTGTCTTCATTCAGCCTAACATACTATGTAATACTGGGTGTTATTTTTAAGTGGAAGTTACATTGATTGATGAATTTATTTCTTCCATGCTTTTTATTTAATCCACTCTTTCAAGTACCTTAGTCATTTAGAAACCACCAGTCTAGTAGCATTCACAATCCCAGCATGCTCTGACAGCTGCAGCCTCATGCCAAGCTGAAACCCCCTCCTCTTGCAATGCCAGAAATGGAGAGCTAGAAGGAATTAGAGAGCATTTCCACCTAAAAGTTAAAATGCCCAGATATTAGTAAATCATTAGTTTGTAATGAGGGGATCTTCTCAAGTGATTTTTCTTTAAAAGAAAATGATCTTAAACCACTCAGCAGTCACTTAGATAACTATATGGTCCATTTACATTTATAAAGAATAGTCCATGCATTGTAAGGGAGAACATAAGGCTCACCCACTCCCCTTACAATTAAAGTGGTGGCCAAAGTTTGCTTCTTTACCTTACGTAGATATTTGCATTTTTCCATTTAGTTCTAGAGTTCATTTTAGTAACAACAGGAATTCTGACAAAATGGTCAAATTTTGCTTTCTAAGTTTATGGCTATTTCTAAGTATAAGGCCTCATGTCCATGGCACATGCGGATTCCGTGCAGGGCATCCTGCCCGGAATCCAGCACTGGCCGCACAATTTTTAGTGGCTGAGATGTTAGAACTTTTGGGGGGTATTTTGGGGTCATTGATTCTGAAATTGACATTAGTTTTTCTCCATTAGGTCTGCTTATCAAGATAAGGGGTTTCAGATCCTAAATGAATTTGTGTATATTGATCCGAATTCCAATTATAGAGTCCAAACGTTCCTGATATGTAGGTAATAGACTCAAAATCTGACCAGATCAATTTCAATATTACTAGTTATTTCATTCTAGATAGGTCATAATATCATCCAGGTCTTAGTTAACGACATTGGATTTACGATGACAAGGTCCCAATTGAAAACTAGAATGCCTTACTGTTTCTAGGTTCTAGATCCCTATTCTAGGTTCTTAATTCTGGTTCACCTAAACTCGATTCTATTCTTTGGTTTTTAGTTCGACGCGTTTCTGTCAATAACTCAACTTCATCAGGAACCTCAATTCAACTGAACCTTGCATGTGTCTACCTGAATGTTAGAGGTGTACACTGCCTTACTCTCTATAGGAACCCGGTTCGTGTTTATCCAATAGATCAATAGCATACACTGCCTTAGTTTAATAAGACTATCTGTATAAAGGAGTCCTGAGCAATATCTTCTCATTACTCCTCATAGAGACCAATCTCTCTCACTAGATCCTAGCTTGGTCTGGTTGAATACCCTAGGCGAGCCTGTCTTTCTGTACCTATAAATGACGATGAAAAAAAAGCAAAAAGGGGCTTTACCAGGAACGGGTTAATGTTTAATATTTTTATTTTATTCCGCACATTTCTATCGACTCCAACTTCACCCAAAACTGAATCTGACTTCTACTCCATGACTCTGACGTTGACTCCATGCTTTGCATTGGTTTCTTAGCTTTATGAGCAGAGGCGTAACTTGAAGCACCCGGGCCCCAATGCAAAACCTGTAACAGGGCCCCCAACTATAATGCTTTATTCATAGTACTGGGCTCCCTATATGGAGAAGAGAGGCCTTATGGGCCCCCTAAGGCTCCTGGGCCCGGGTGCAACCGGATCCCCTGCATCCTCTATAGTTACGCCCCTGTTCATGAGTATATTATTAGTCTTAGAAAGTCTATATTAGTGACCCTTCACTGAGGGATCTTCTGTTGGCTCAGTCCAACTTTACATGTTCACCAATGATGGGCTAATAGCCCACAATACTTTGATCTTTTATAGGAATCCTTGGTCTTTTATAGGAAGGGTTTCATACCTACAGGATCATGTTATGCTAACTTTTCTTTAACTTCTTATTCAGGAGGCAAGCTGTGGCTATGTGATCATTATAATGGCACTATTTTGGTGCACAGAAGCACTCCCGTTGGCTGTTACAGCCCTCTTCCCAGTGGTCCTCTTTCCAATGATGGGTATCATGGACTCAACAGAGGTAAGGAACCCTCTCTCATGCAATGCGTCAGTTACAATTCTTTAATGTAACAAATGGTATTTGTCATTATCATCATTGTCATCGGACAGCCTTAATGATAGGTATTCAAGTGATGTCAAACCACACTTGATGTAACCATGGCTTTGACCTACATAGATTTTGTTGGCCTAATTTTTTGGATGCCTTTGGCATCGCGGCGTAGTATAAGCATAATTATTTTATGGTCTTGGCAAACACAAAATTCAGCAGGTAGGCGAAATTCCATTAGCATCTATTTATAATCTGTTTGGGAAATCCCATGCAGTTAAATTAACCAATTTATCTTGCTGCTTTTTTTTAATTTCAGACCTGCAGTCAATATCTGAAGGATACTAACATGTTATTTGTTGGAGGGATACTGGTGGCAATCTCAGTTGAAACCTGGAATTTGCACAAGAGGATAGCATTGAGAGTGTTGCTGATTGTTGGAGTCAAACCTGCTCTGTGAGTTTATGTCCCATGCGATTTGACTAAGGAACGATGGGTGGTTGCTCTTGGTACATTTGCATTTGGGAAACTGGGTAGTTGCTACTGTTGAGTTATAAAAGAGATAATCTTTGGGACTTATATAATGTGTGTATACAAACACCCATAGGGGGAGGAAAGATGAATTGAACCAGGAACTTGAAGATTCCCTCCCATTCATTTTATGAGGTAGTATTAGAGAATTCGGCAAACTCATCTATTAGGGTGGCTTTACAAGGACACCGGTTTTCCAAATAGTTGTTCAATAGCAACAACACTTTTTCTGTGTAAACACGGCCACCAACTGCATGATGTGGGACTCGTCCACTAGTGACTTTGTTTCAGCTCACCTAAAAAATAGTAATAATTGTCTTTCAACAACCTACCAACAACTTTGCAGGGAGGTGTGTGTTTGTTTAGCATGCACCTCCCACTAAATGCTGATTGGTTCCCACCTTTTTTTGATCATTCTGCCCTCCCATTTAACATTTATTGGTTCCGGAAAGCACATAAATACATGCAAGTGATCCTCAACTGAACAGTTCAAAATAATACTTGCTGCTATGATCTTTGGCTGGTTTTGACCTTCGGATATACGCTTGCTGAAGCACTGCAGAACTGTTCAGCTGAACCAGTGAGAGAGCATAGCAGCAAAGACCCCTGAAACACTCAAATGTATTCATGTGCATTCAATGGACTTGGCAACCAAATACATACCCGCCAAGGAACCTAATGCCCCCTATATAGTCAATGAATGATATTTTGGCCCATGTAAATTCTATTTGGTACTTTGTTAGTTCAAGCCTAATTAAATGACAGGGAGCTGTAATTGTAATAATCAATGAAAAGTGACGAACAGCGCGCTCGATGGAAGCCATCCACACTCAAATAGAGCATGTTACGATTTTCCATCCACGAGCGGAAAATTACAATTGATTTCCGTTCGTGGACATGGGAAAGTGACTTGCAATAGCATATCTATGGGCAGTATTTGCTGCGGATCTGGAGCCGGACGCCCGCTCCGGATTCTGCAATGCAAATACGCCCATGTGCATTAGGTCCTAATTGGAGTACACATATTTGGTATTGTTATATGCAGGAGTGGGAGAATGTTTTTTTTTCTAAATCTATTTTTTTCACATTTATTACATTAAATTAGAAAAAGAAAAAAATTAAGAAAATTTGAAAGGGGTTCTTCTACTTCTAGCCCTTTTCAGACAGCTCCATTCTTGTGCAGTGGCTCAGGTTGGTACTGCAGGCTGAGTTCCATTCACTTTAATAGCAACTCAGCCTGTAGTACCAACCTGTGCCACTGCACAATGTATGGAGCTGTCTAAAAACAGCTAGAAGTAGCAGAACCCCTTGAAGCAATGCCTTTAGCATTGTGGATCAACTCCATGAAATGTGGAGCAGTTGATCACTGTTTTTTGAAAAATGCTGACATTTTTAAAACTCATGTAAAGTAGCTGATGGCTACTAGAAAACTAATGTGAATGAACTTCATGGTCCTTGTTCCTTTTTTTCTAGGTTGCTTCTGGGATTTATGATTGTAACAGCTTTCTTATCTATGTGGATCAGTAATACTGCTACAACAGCCATGATGATACCAATAGCGCAGGCTGTGCTTGAGCAACTTTATAGCTCTGAAGTAAAAGTAGAGGATTTAGTTGCTGATCAAGCAGAGAAGAATGAGAGCCAGCAGAATGGAACTGTCACCCAGCTAAATGGGGATGTCAAAATAGCGCCTAATAATGAGCAAAATGGAAATTTAAATCAAGCGTTTGAAATGCAAGAAAAAACGTTGACAAATGCAGAACCCATAAAAGAGGAGAAAAGTGAGTTTTGAACAAATGAACAATGCTACATTACATAAGTCATGGTTTTCAAATCTGGCACAGATCATGGCAAACAAACCTAAAACAGCGGGTTTAAATAAATGTATAATCTGTGATGTAAATCATTGGTTCTGGTTGTATAACTAGCCAGATCGAATTTAAAGAGAATTGCCCCCCAAATGTACAATTGGCCATTTATTAGTAAATCAGATTGTAGTTTGGTAATTATGTTTAAGGGCTTATTCAGACGTGTGTATATCGGCTGGGTTTTCACGCCCGGCCTATATACGCTTTCTCTCCCACTCACCGACTCTCCACTTCTCTCCTCCCCTCCGAGCGGTTTGCAATTAGAATGGGCGTGACAGGGGCAGAGCTAAGCTCCCACCGCCTCCCCGCCCCTTCTCCATAGCCAGCAATGGGAGTGGGCGGGACAGAGCGGAGCTTAGCTCTGCCCCTATCCCACCCCCTCCCATTAGAAACGTAGGAGTGGAGGAGAGAGGCAGAGAGCCGGTGAGTGGGATGCCCTCCGCATTGCTTAGATGGAAGCGTGTATCGGCCGGCTGTGAAAACGCCGGACGATATACACTCGTGGGAATAACCCTCTAAAGAGATATTGGCATTTTTCAGTTTTTTATGCCCCTCATTTTTGCAATAGGAAGCCAAGCCATCTTTAAAAAACACTGGTTGTTTCTCCACCTTTCAATTTTTTATTATTATTACTAATCTTTACATAGCGCCAACATATTTCGCAGCACTTTACAAATCAGAGGGTACATGTAGGGACAAAATCAGAAATTACATACAGTATTAAACAAAGCAACAATTTGAACAGGAGTGAGGACCCGGCTCACAAGAGCTTACAATCTATGGAAGTCAATTGAATTCAATCTGCCAATGGACATGAAGCCTTAGTCTGAAATCATTAGCAGAACGGTGAGCATGGGTAGGGTAGTAGACAGAGATAAGGAAAGACATACAGGGCAGAGCAACACTGTAAAGAGCTTTATGAATGACAATGATGAGTTTATATTATACCTAACTTTTCAGATGATTTTTCAGAATAACCTGCCATGTGTGTATGTACATGAGGAATAACACTATTCCTAGAGATTCCATGATTTGTACTTAGCATGGTTCTCTATTTTATCCTTCTGCACACTGTATTCTCAGTTCTCTCTGAACTGCTAAGAGGAGCCTAGCTGTAATGCTGTCTTTAGCGGAGGGGAGTGGGGGGGGGGAGAATGAGAGAGATATCTGTCTCCCCCCCCCCCCCCCGCTATCCCATGCTACCCCCCCCCCCCCCCCCCCGAGCATGTTCTGAGGAGGAGGCAGTTACTCGAGATGAGCGAGGCTCGCTCAAGTAACTCACCTTACTCAGCGTGCTCGCTCATCTCTAGCTGTCTTCTATACACTGCACACAGAAAACTGCAAATTGTGTTCTCTACCTGTCTGTGGCACACAGAAAGAGACATAACAGCAACATGTAACACAGTGTACAGTAGTATCGAGAAGTGTAGATGTGAATAAATAGCAGTAAATAACTCATCATTAGCTGTAAAAGCATATTTGAGTGTAAGTCTTTGCTTCTCTCCTTCTCCCTCATCTTCCCTCTGCTCTCATAGACTTCAATGAGCAGAATGATTCCTTCCCTTCCTACACTTCCTCTTCTCCGTTCTGCCATCTGCAGCAATTGAGGAGGAAGGGGGATCCCTAGTAGTCCAGCACTTTAGATTGATTATTCAGCACAAAAATATTATTCTAGGCAAATAGTATAAATTGATAGTTTTCAAGATGTTTCAAAAGTTACTGACCATTTAAATTGTATTCTGTAGTGGACAGTCAACCAGTCAAAGTTTGGCACAGGGAAGGGCATCAATGTACCAGTTTGACAGAAAGATGAACCTGATTGCTGCATTCAGAATGGATTGAAGCTGGGAGAGTTTAGTAAGGTGAAGTTCCAGATGATAAGATGAGGATGCATCATGGCAACAATAAGAATCTTTGATGTATCCTCAGTAAAAAGAAAGGCTAATTTTGGACATGATTTTGAGGTCGAGGTGATATGGGTGAGCAAGAGATTGAGTGTGGGGAGTAAAGGAAAGATCAGAGTCAAATATGACCTCAAAGCAGTGGGCAAACCACCTAGAAGTTATGGTAGGACCACACACTGAAATGGTAATAATATCCATTTTTGGGAAAAACACAAGTTCTGTTTTTGAAAGATTGAGTTTCAGATAGAGGGTGGTCATGATGCCAGGGACAGCAGATAAACAATCACTGGTGATTGGTAGTAGTAGAGGAGTGATGTCTTCGGAAGTGGTGTATCATTGGGTGTCATCAGTATAGAGATGTTACTGAAAACTGAATCTGCTGATAGTATATACAGTAGGGGCTGTGTAGATGGAAAAAGGAGAAGACCAGACTCTTAGCAACTCCAACAGCAAGGGGAAAAGGAGAAGACATAGAGCCGGCAAATGATATACTGAACAAGCGAGGTGGGAAGAAAACCAAAGGAGAAAATATGTCAAATATTAGGCTTTAGGTGGAAATTTGCTGTAAAGATTCACTTTTTTGCATTGGATATGCAGTGAAAGTGAGCTCTGAAGTAGCCTCCTGTGTTAAAATATATAGGTTTTTTAAAATACCATTTTACTTTTTTCAAAACTTTTTAAATGGACATATAATTGCAAACTTTGTATTTTAGGCACCACATTAGTTGATATTGATCTAGACGATGACAAACTGAAAAAGGAGAAGCAAGCTCGTAGACTACAGAAGCACCTCAGACTCTGTAAAGGAATGAGCCTCTGTGTATGTTACTCTGCTAGCATTGGTGGCATTGCAACACTAACTGGCACCACACCCAACCTTGTCATGAAAGGACAGATGGACGAGTAGGTACTTGTATTTTTCAAGTGGAACAGAAATGCATAAATTGAAAGCCATCACATATAAATGATGCCATGTAAATAGTAACAGGTAATCAAGAAATTCCAGAGAGACCTCCTTTTCACGAGTGTTAGATTTCATATCTATATTGGTAAGGTAAAATATTGATTGAAAACAGTACATTAGTTGAATTTCATACTTTTTTAAAACTTTGCTCTAAGATACATGGACAACACCACAAATTACCACAAAGTCAAAGGTGTGCATGCAATAAAGATACAACGGGGCTCTGGGAGATAGAGGATCCAGTCCTGTTCATCTTATCCTCAATGTTACTAAGCAAAGGGATTTGCTACCCTTTGGGTAGAAAGAATTTATGCAGTACACTCCTCACCAGAGGAGTGGCATTGTTAGCAAACAAGGGGATGGAGAGTTGGCCCAAAGATGATAAAGTTTTAATTAACTTTTAAACATTGGTGCCACAGTCTGGATGTCGTTGTCAAAAGGCCCATCAACATGTACTTTGAGCTCTTGGTGGAGAAAGAACCACATTGTGAGTCATGCCCCACTTAAAGTTGAGGCTTCGAGAGATGTGGAAGGCCATACAAGCTGGGCTCTGTGGGTCACAATACACTCTTTAAAATGTTCCAGGTTGGGAAATCAGATGGAGTAAGGAGGATGTTGCCGCTCATGGAAGACACCTTGCCCTCATTCCTTGTTCTGACCAGAGCAATTTCCGAATGCTCTGCCCAGTCATGAAGGATGTGGTCAAGGTGGTTTGGCAATGCACCCCTGACAGCGAACTAAAAGATGCATGAACTTTTTAGCAAGATTTATTTTCTAGCTAAAAAGGGGGTCTTATAGTCTGGAAAATACAGTACTGAGCACTATACACAGTTTTTTTTTATAATGGCATAACATATGCAATAGTATGGCATAAAGTTGCATACATCAGAGGCTCTATACTTTGTGTATAGCACATGACAGAGCCTTACTTTTAGATAAAAGCACAATTTTACTGAAAATCTTTTTTTTTTTAAATTGTTCTATCACGATAATCTCTTCTATAATTTTCACCGAGTTCATCAGAATGGGAACTGCTTTTATTTAATGACATTACTAGAGTTGAGCGAACGTACTCTGCCGAGCTTGATGCTCGTTCGAGTATTAGCGTACTCGATGGTGCTCGTTACTCGAATGAGCATCAAGCTGTGTTCGACCCCGCCCCAGTCTTTTGCTCCTCCCCGCTGTGACGTGCCTGTCTTGGCCCCTCCCCGACGCGACGCAGCACGCGCCATTGGCAAATTTTTTGTCTGGCAGGGGGAGAGAGAGAGAGAGAGAGAGAGAGACAAACCCAGGGGAAAAAAAAGCTCTGCACCCGACGTCCCACATACAAAAATGCTCGAGTCTCCCATTGTAGTCAATGGGGTTCGTTACTCGAGTAGAGCTCTCGAATTTTACGAAAAGCTCAACTTGAATAACACGAACTCGAGCATTTGGGTGCTCGCTCATCTCTAGACATTACATTTTTGTTTTTTTGAGGGTGAAGGGGGGGTCCAGATTTAAGAAACTATCTATGATATCTATACAACTCTGAGTACAAAATGTGCATTATGGTGTTTGGCTCTTGAATAATGCATCTCAAATGTACTGTGTTCTTTCTACTGTATTTCAGACTGTTTCCTGATAACCATGATGTAATCAATTTTGCTTCATGGTTTGGATTTGCCTTCCCTACGATGATTATACTTCTTGCTCTCTCCTGGATATGGCTTCAGTTTCTGTTCCTGGGAACTAAGTAAGTATTTGCTGTTTTTTAATCACTAAATGTGAGAACCAAAAATAATGTTAAATTGACCTTTTCAGTTAGGATAATATACTGGACTATATGTTTGTTCCCATATAAAAAATGGAAATGATTTAGCTCTCCTCTCCTCTTCCCAGCGACATTCAGATCACTTCGGCAAAGCCTTTAATTAGACCAGCTTCACCGCCCAGTCCTAGCGGTATTTGTATGCAAAAAATATCTGGTTTTACATGTATGGGCTGTATTACTTCCCAAGTCCCTATAGGATCTCAGATAAGAAATAAGTTCTTAGGGTTTCTTTTTACTTGGTCCAAAATGCTAAGGAGGAGTAATGAGCAAATCGGTTGACAGATAGCAGAAGAGGGGCTAATTGAATTTCTACTGTGGGCCTTAGTTCCATGGTGTACATCACTTTTTAGACCTTACTAAAGCAAAGTCATTCAAACATTGATGATTCTTTCCATCTATTATTGGAAAACAGGCAATAGCTTTGTGGTAGACATTGCTGAACACTAAACATGTGCAGCGTCTAAGCGGAAAGCCGGCCGTTGCGGAGGAGAATGCAGGGTTCTCAAGATGGTTATCATGGGTGGCTCTGTGATCTCCCCCCGACAATATTGGAACGTGACCCAGCTTGCTCGCGCTCAGTGCAAAAAGAACAGGCAGATGTAAATGGTGGTAATGAGTCACGTGGCGCCAGTACCTCCTTTCAAGCAAACGGTTGTTTGTAGTTAAATAACAGAGTCCACAGTCGAAAGAGATAGTTTTTCTTTACTCACATAATCCAACTTTGACTTTACAAAAATAAAGTAGGTTGACGGTCTGAGACATAACACTTCTGGCTGGCTTCCTTCTAATTCAACTCTGTTAAACACACACACACTCGTTTTCCTAGGAGGCACTTTTCTTCCTGAAATCTAGGTGTCTTCAGTCCAAGTTATCTGATAGGCGATCCCCAGGAGTACACTCCTGACATGGTGGGTCAAGACACAGCTCTCTTTTATCTTACTTGCTAGTTACTTCTTCCAACTTGTCATAGCAGGAACCTTTACTCTGAGCTTCAGTCTGTAGGGGATATATCCCACGGAAAGTTAGACCTCCTGCTGACATGCTCTCCTCCAACGACTACATCTTTGCACTTCTCCAACTCTCGATTCTGTCTTCCAAATTCTCCTAAACTCCCACAATGCCACACACAACAACAAGTTAGGGAAGACAGATTTGCCAGTACAAAGCTTGCTAGCATCAACATAGAACACACAGATACACAAGTACACACAGATACACAAACATGAGCCTGACACATAACAAAGACACCCCAACTCTGGGCCACCACACATGATTCTAAATTTTCAGTTTTTCAATAAAATTACTGTTACCCAGACAATAAACCTTTAGTCTAATTTATCTCTATTTGCTGTTCTGTTGTTTATTAGTGTCTGGGAAGAACCATTTTAGGCGGGGGAGAGGCTGGCTATAATGTTCCCCAATGGCATGAATGACCATAAGAAGTAAAAAATGTTCTCCCTCCATGATCATTACTCCCCCACCCCCCAAATCTTTAATTCTGAAAACCTCCATAAAAATATGGACATATCTATAATGACCTCTTCTATGTTTTTTAGCTACATGCCGAATTTACATTTTGTATTTATGCCAGGAACCTGAAATGGTCTCAAGAGAAGACTTGACTGTTATATACAATAATATTGTGGCTCAATTTGATTGTTCTCCTCCTAGATTTAAGAAAAACTTTGGCTGTGGTGGAAAACCTGAAGATAAGGAAAGAGAGAAGCGAGCCTATGGCGTTATTTGTTTGGAGCACAAGAAGCTCGGAGCCATGACCTTTGCAGAAATCAATGTTCTAGTTATGTTCATCTTGCTGGTTATTCTGTGGTTTACAAGGCACCCAGGCTTCATGCCCGGTTGGGCAACCATCAGTTTTAACAAAGGTGGAAAAGAGTAAGTACTGTGAATAATGTGATTTTCAAAGGAGCAATAGACCGTGCTTTGCTGAAAATAATATGGTGTTTATTGAAAGCATCTTTACATGGGCAAAACCAGAAATTCCTTAAACCCATAATCATGTTCTCTGCACAGTCTCTTGATCATTACCTCTGATTGCTATGCGTGACTTTATATAAGTGGAAACTCTCACAATCCTTTTCAGGGACTCTCAATAAAACCAGTGATGGTAAGTGATATTATTTCACAAAACAAAACATATTAACCCTTTCCAATCCAATTTGTAGCCTGGTATTCCTAGAGTGGCTTACTCTTTTTCTGCCATTATACAACAGCACTATCTGCTGGCTAAAGCCAGTACTGCATGAGGTGACACGTTGGATAGGCTCCGTCAGCAGAGAGGCTGGCAATATACAGTAAGAGAACCCCGACAGATGTTTACCAACACCGGAGCTGTACAAGCCTTAAATCATAATGTCTTCAGACGTCAGACAGTGGATTGGAAAGGGTTAACACATTTTTCTCAGCTGTAATACTTTGTTCCAAGGTGGCAAAACCAAAAATAAAGGAAGCGATAGAGCACTAGGTGGCCAGGCCTAGGTTGCTGAACCTCGTGGTAACTGTTTGTCCCATTGTTTTGGATCATTGTGTACAAATGTCCTAAGCATACTCTTCAAGGCTTGGTTGTATGGTTCTGCTAGCCCATCTAGTAGATAGGCTGTGTTTATTCCAACCAGGAGAACTCATGCACCACAACTAAGGTTACAAATAGAGATGAGCGAGCGTACTCACTAAGGGCAAATACTCGAGTGAGTACTGCCTTTTTCGAGTACATGCCTGCTTGTCTCAAAAAAGATTTGGGGGGTGAGCGGTGAGTTGCGGGAGTGAGCACGGGGGAGCGGGGAGAGGGACAGATCTCCCCCCCCCCCCCCCCCGTTCCTCCCCGCTCTCCCCCGCCGCTCCCCACCTCCCGCCGGCACCCGAATCTTTTGAGACGAGTGGGCAGGTACTCGCAAAAGGCAATACTCACTCGAGTATTTGCCCTTAGTGAGTACGCTCGCTCATCTCTAGTTACAAACATAAAAGCAATGTTTGACAAAGAAGAAGCAATTTATGACTTCACTAGTGCATGTACTAGTCATTTGATAGAATTACTACCCACATCACTGAGCTAATACATTTTTTTTACTAATATATGACTTTAAGTTCTTCCTTCTCCACATTTGTGTGTTTTTTCCCCTTACTAAATATTTTTTGTGCGGTATTTAGGGCTTTAACATTGATGGCAAATCCATACGGTCACGCTGTTTATCGGTGGAAAAACCTGAGGTTGAACCCCGATCAGCACTAAGCTTGTACCCCACACTGATCTAACATTGATGACCTACTGTATCCTAGGTATAGACCCTCAGTATCATATTCCAGGAAAATCTCATTAAATGCTAACTAGTATGGTATTATGTTGGTTTCCCTGTACCTGTATGTTCAGTATATGGATATCATCCAATCCATTGTACTAATTGGTGCCACCAGGAATTGTGGAAGGTACTTGACTTTTGTGTTTGACCATATGGAGTCATTACAGCACCCCATTTATCTCTTATTGTCATCCTAATGAAAGCATAACTGTCAATTCAGAAAACTGCTGTGGCCCTTCAGCTGTGATTGGGCCTGTTTCTCACAGCCTTGTCTGTTCTTGATTAAAAATATACCCATTACTGTCTATGGAAAGTGATTAAAATGTGGATGCGCCTGTACTGCATCTGTATTGGATCAGTATTTGCATTCACTGGAATTATTTTTTGTTGGGAATAATACAGATTAGAGATGAGCGAGTATACTCGCTAAGGCACATTACTCGAGCGAGACGTGCCTTAGCCGAGTATCTTCCCGCTCGTCTCTAAAGATTCGGGGGCCAGCGCGGCTGACAGGTGAGTTGCGGCGGGGAGCAGGGGGAAGCGGGGGGGGAGAGAGGGAGAGAGAGATCTCCCCTCCGTTCCTCCCCGCTCTCCCCCGCCACCCCCCGCCTCCCGCCCGCCCCCGAATCTTAAGAGACGAGTGGGGAGATACTCGGCTAAGGCACTACTCGCTCGAGTAATGTGCCTTAGCGAGTATACTCGCTCATCTCTAATGAAGATCCATAATTGCCAAGTAGAAAGTCAAACCAATGAAAGCAAATGGAGGGAAATATTGGAGGGAAATATTAATGCAATTTCATCTGTAATACATTCGTGCAACAGACATATAATAATACACTCGTGTGAAACTGGCCTAAACTTTAACTCTCCTTATATGTTTTTCAGCTATGTCACAGATGCAACCGTTGCAGTATTCATAGCCCTCATGTTGTTTCTATTTCCGTCTGAATTGCCCTCACGTAAGCGCCAGGAACCCCAGCATGAAGGTAAATCTCATACATTTTACTTCATTAATACTGGTATATAACAAGGGATCCATTTTGACAGTAACAATAACTACTGCAGATTTTAGATTTCCACCAATGTTTTAATAAGTTGAATGGACTAGAATAGTGTGATTCAGCCATTCTTCCAATTTTTTCCATAGATGCCAAAATAACATATTTAAAGTAGTGAAACCATTTTTCCTTAGAAAACATTGCAGAAAAAGTTCTTGCGCACTGCCTTACCCGTATACAGCTCTAGGTATATGCTGACTCTTGGTATGGCAACTAAGGAGCATCTTATCCACATTGAAATCGGCCCAGGTATGTGCTCAGGATTAGTATTGACAAGAGAAGTGGTAACTGCATGTCCTTATGATTTATTCCTTACCCAGTATCAATGCCATACTTACTAACCTTTAGAACCCCAAATTCCAGATGTTTAAGCCCTGCCATGAGAAACACACAAGAACGCTTGCAAAATGACCGAAAATACTTCCAAATACCCACTTTTTGCTGTACTATAAAGGGTTGAAATCTACTCTTTCTTCACAAAATAAACCTTAAAGCTATGGGTTCTGTTCACACTGGAGTAGTGTACAATATTCATAATACATATAATGGATCCACTTTGATCATTTTTGTAAGGGCATCCCAATTGATAGTCAATGATAAGTGACAGTTTTATTGTCGACCTTGTGCTTTAATACTGACCAGTGGGCATTACGATCGTTCAGAAACAAGTCAATGATGATGATAATTGGTAATGTTAATGGGCATTTAAAAGAGGCATATTCATGCTTAGTGCCAAGGGCAGCATGAGCTACCATATAAATATGACCCTGACTGTGTGTCCCCTGACCTGGTATCTCTTCAAGCAGTACTTGGAGCAGTCTCCTATCGTACCAAAAGTAACTGGACACCTGGGCAAGAATCAAAAGTAGTATTTATTTCCATATGATCATACTTAGTGGGGCTCCTTTGGCCCTAATGACATTGGATATGGTATACTTTCCAGCCGGCACTTCCCCCCATTCATCATGCAAACATCTGACAAGTTCTCTCAAAAAGGATGGACGCTGTTCTTTTTTCCTGACTTGACATTCTAGTTCATCCCTAAGATGTTTAGTAGCGCTCAGGTTCAGGGTTCAGTTGTGCAGCCAGTCCAATTGTCGAATATCCACATCCTCAAACCAATATAAAACAGTGTTGGATTTGTATTAAGGCGTGTTGTCTTGTTAGATGTTTGTTTGACCATTTCCAGAGTACAGATAGTCCCCGACTTGCGAACATTCGAGTTACGAATTTCGCAAGATACGAACTATCTGTTCTGCACAGTATGATGTAATGCTATGGCATTACATAATACTGCGCAGGGACCGGACAGGCTTCTATCAAGCCTGATAGAAGCCTGTCCGGTCAGATCGCGGCTGCTAGGCAGCCGGGGGCCTTCTGAAAGGCCCTAGGGCTGTCTATGCAGAGCGCCTAGCAAGCCGTGCGCTTGATGGGCACTCTGCATAGGCAGCCCTGGAGCCTTTCAGGAGGTCCCCGGCTGCCTAGCAACCACACAGCGTCCCGCGATCTCATCGTGGGACGCTGTACGGGCCCCCTGAACGTCGGGTGTAGGCTGTTTCTTACAGCGGGCACCCGGCGGCAGCAGTTCCGACGAGCCGCTCGGCAGAACTGTTAACACTTTAAATACCGCTGTCAGAGCGGTATTTAAAGTGTTAACAGTTCCGAGAAGCGGCGTGGCTCGTCGGAACTGCTGCCGCCGGGTGCCCGCTGTAAGAAACAGCCGGCACCCGACGTTGTATGGAGCGGGATCCACCTGCGATCCCGCTCCATACAAGCATTTGTTCGGACTTGCGAACAAATCGACTTGCAGACAGGTTCCTGGAACGGAACCTGTTCACAAGTAGGGGACTAACTGTATTGCCATATTGTCAGCAGCACATTATTGTCTAGAATGTCATGGCACACCATCATAGTCCTTGCCACCACAACGAACAGTCAAAGACCATGCCACATAAAAAATCCGCAGACTATAACGGACCCTCCACCTTACTTACCTGTTGGCACAACACACTCAGGTAGAAGGTGTTACCCAGGCTCCTCCACACCCAGGTACAAACATCTAATTTGAAGATTGAGTAGCTGAATTCATCACTCCATGGAACATTTTTCTATTGCTCAACTGACCAATGGGAGCGCTTCCTTGCATCATTATACATGGGTCGATGCATCTTCTTTGAGAGAACTTGCGAGATGTTTGCAAGATGAATGACGGAAAATACCAGCTGAAGTGTATCAGATGTTACTAGAAAGTACAGTATGCCACGGACAGTATCCAGCGTCATTAGTATCAAAGGAGCCTCACTAAGTATTAACATATGTAAATAGATACTACTTTTGATTCTTTTCTGAGGTGTCTAATTACTTTTAGTAGGATAGTGAATATAATGCTTGCACCCCTTGGCTCCATATTGCGTGTAATACAGAGTATGAAGGGTAGAACCTAATATTTCTTTAAGAAGCGCAAATTCTATCTGCAGTTGTTTACGGTAGCTTTCCTGTTCTATGAATTGTCATTGACTTGATCCTCCGTAATAAAATGGTGTCAGATTCTGCAGAAATGATCAGATAAGGGATTATACGAATTAAACATTTTACTTGACTTAGCATTTTATATCCTGTTATTCATCAGTTATTATCATAGGTGAACTGTGTTGAAAGAATCTTCTACTGTGTGCACCAATAAAGTTCTGATGTCAGATCTCCGTAGATAGGAATAATGCTTACTTGCAAAAAAAAAAGCATTATCTCTCTATAAAGGGCATATATAACTGTCCTCAGATGTAGAAACAAGATAAACCTTCCCCCAGTGAACGCAGCAAATATTTTAAATAGTTCTAGTGTTTGACCCTGAATTATAAATCCCTCTGGGTACAAAGTTTTGAACTTTTTGTAACAAATTCCCGGTTAAAGAATTCAGTTTGGTCTTTAATAGAGAGGAGCGAGCACCCAAATGCTCGGGTCCATGTTATTCGAGTAGAGCTTTTCGTAATATTCGAGAGCTCTACTCGAGTAACGAACCCCATTGACTACAATGGGAGACTCGAGCATTTTTGTATGTGGGACGCCGGGTGCTGAGCTTTTTTTTCCTAGGTTCGTCCGTCTCTCTCTTTCTCTCTCCTGCCTGTCAGACAAAAAATTTGCCAATGACGAGCGCTGCGTCGTGGTGGGAGGAGCCAAAACAGGCACGTCAAGGCGGGGAGGAGCCAAAAACTGGGGCGGGGTCGAACACGGCTTGATGCTCGTTCGAGTAACGAGCACCATCGAGTACGCTAATACTCGAACGAGCGTCAAGCTCGGCAGGGTATGCTCACTCAACTCTAGTCCTTAACCTACAATTTGATGTCACAATCATAATTATGATTAAGGGTTGCAATGACTGCCTGCCCCATCTGCAATCTTGATCCCACTCCGAGACAGCTATTGCTGTCATCTGGCTGACAAGTATGATTATTCTGTACCACCAGTCTATGTTGCCCTAAGAATAGGCAGCCCTGGTATACCAGCTGGCATTTCATGATACTGTCATATATCAAGAGAGTTCCAAATGACAAAAATAAATTCAAGATATTGCTGTTACGCCTATAGGATGCAAGGAAATACTTTTCATGTCATAATTGAAAAAACAACCCTTAAAGAGGACCTTGACAAGCAGGATGGGCTGCATAGGTTTACAACTGCATCTTCACTCTTTGATACGACTGTATTTTTATCTTTCTCGCAGACCCCTGTCCACCTGCACTAGCTCCCAATACCTATGAGGCTTGACACTAGTCAACTGTTGAGTGGGTTGTCTCTACCACTCAGTGTCAATGACTGATGTGATGTTTGATTGATACTAAGTAGTGGAGATTGCCCATTTGACAGTAGACCAGTATCAGGCTTTGAAAGTAACAGGATCTTTTGTGGGTGAACAGGGGACTACAAGAAAAATAAAACCCCTGGAGGAATCTGTGAGGACCTGGTTGCCAAAGTTTGTACCCCCTCATGCTTTGAAGTAAAAAGTAGGAAACTTTGTAGAATACTTAGATGGATGGCTAAAACCTTTTGGCATTATAGTGGTGTCTGCAGGCCATCTTGGTGGCAGCCATATTGAATTCAGCCCAAGTAACTTCAATGGAAAGCGGGTAATGGGATACAGGGCAAGCAGTTCCCAGTATGACTTGGACACTACCAGTTTTCCTGAACTTCTGAAACAGTTCATGCACTTGCTGGCTGTCTTCATGGGTGTTCTCGATTGAAAGCCTCGGCTACCGCAAGTGATCTTCTGTTATTTAATTTTGTCCTGGGTTGTTAATGGCATATTATGGTACCTGAAAAGATACGAAATTAGTGTTTTCTATACCCCATAATTCAACAGAACTTTATTAATACTAATCATGCGTGTAGCGCAAAAACAGTTGCAGGTATTTAAAAACTGACTGAACCTATCAATTTCTGATGCAATTCTACCCTTAAATCATGTATCCCATAACCCCATTTCCATTGAAGTTTCTTAGGCTGATTATAAGATGGTTGCCAACACATTGGCCAACAGGCACCACCATAGTACCAAAAGGTTTTCCTACACTCATCTAATTGTGGTACAAAGTTTCCAACTTGTATCTCCTTACATCCAGAAGATAATGTGAGTGGCCCTCACTTTTGAATCATCCAGGAGTACTAGATCCAGTGACCTCATGTCACTGCCCTGTTACCATTCTTTAGAAATTCAGATTTTACAAACATACATGTACACTGGAGTACTTACATGCAGTAACTTTCTTACTCTTTAGATTTTTTCCTTATTTGAACAACTTGTGTTACGTATTTTGCTGAGTTACAAAAGAAAGTTTAGGGCAACATGTAGACATAAATCATGCATACTGGAGTCACCAGCCAATGCGCCAACTAAATGCAGGTGTTGCATGATCCTTGTGAAGGACACCACACATCTGATTATGTCTGTGGGTAATACACTGAACTTTCCAGTATTGGGTCCTAGATTTAAGTCTGGCCAAGGACTTCATTTGCATGGTAGTTGTATGTCCCCCCTGTACTTTGGTGGGATTCCTCCATGTTCTTGGATTCCCTCCAATACTTTAAAAACATGTCCCTTGAAGCACACACGTGAATACTTGAGATAGGGAATTTAGATTGTGAGTCCTATATAAACAATAGGAAATCAATAATAGAGTGGCAAATATAGGTTGCCTAATCAACTCATGAATAAAACACTTAATGTACAAAAATGTATCTGCCAATATTTTTGCAGTATTATCTATAAATCTAATTTTTTTTTTTTGCTCCTGTGTTTAAATTAGGTAAAAAGGGTAAATTTCGACGCCCCCGAGCACTTTTGGACTGGACGATTGTAAACCAGAAAATGCCATGGAACATTGTTATTCTTTTGGGAGGAGGATTTGCCCTAGCTAAAGGCAGTGAGGTAAGTCATCTACACACATGAACTGCTTGTGGGATTCCAGTTATTGCGTTTGTACAAATATAGCAAGGTTTAAACCTTAAAATGTTAAGATAGCTTTCTATGCCACACTTTAATTACCCTTTTAATTGTTTTTTCAACGGCTTTCGTTGTATTAAGATAACAATAGCTTTTCAATAGCTTAAAGGAGATGTCCCGCGCCGAAACGGGTTTTTTTTTTTTTAAACCCCCCCCCCCGTTCGGCGCGAGACAACCCCGATGCAGGGGTTAAAAAAACCACCCGCACAGCGCTTACCTGAATCCCGGCGGTCCGGCGTCTTCATACTCACCTGCTGAAGATGGCCGCCGGGATCCTCTATCTTCATGGACCGCAGGGCTTCTGTGCGGTCCATTGCCGATTCCAGCCTCCTGATTGGCTGGAATCGGCACGTGACGGGGCGCAGCTACACGGAGCTACACGGAGCCCCATAGAGAAGAGGAGAAGACCCGGACTGCGCAAGCGCGGCTAATTTGGCCATCGGAGGGCGAAAATTAGTCGGCACCATGGAGACGAGGACGCCAGCAACGGAGCAGGTAAGTATAAAACTTTTTATAACTTCTGTATGGCTCATAATTAATGCACAATGTACATTACAAAGTGCATTATTATGGCCATACAGAAGTGTATAGACCCACTTGCTGCCTCGGGACATCTCCTTTAATGAAAGATGACTTATCCCAGAGAGTTATCACACTAAAGTTAAACTTTGTTACATCTGTAGCATCATTGAGACTACCATACATGGTGCAGTTTTATCACCTGAAGCAAAAATCTGAAATGCCCTTGAAGCCCGAGCTCGTACAGCTTATACACTCTGTTTAAAAAAAGTATTGGGACATCCAACCACCAACCCTTTGCTGTCAAACGAAGGGGATATGCAAATCGGATGAGTGAGCATTAGGGATGAAGGAGAGTTTCACACAGGCATATCCAAGTACATAAACCATCAAAATGCCACGAGGTGTAGAGTTGACAAACTTTCAATGGCGTATAATCTTGGGATGTCACCTGAGCAGCCAACCAGTACAGGACATCGCAGAACCTTTGGACTTCCACAGTCCACTGTTAGCAAAGTTATCCAGAAATAAAACCATCTGGCGTGTGTGCGGTACAGCCTCGTTAGGGGAGATCTCGTAAACTGATAGAATGTTAACAATGTAGCCTTGTATGAGCTGTGAAGACATCATGCACATCATCTGATGAAACACTCACTTGGGAGGTCTCACAGGCCATTGGAACAACCATTAGCTTCAGAACCATCCGTAGGGAATTGCATTTGAAGGGTTACCATGGAGGAGCTGATGCACACTAGCCCGACATCACAGCAGTAAATGCATAGAGACGCCTGCAGTGATGCTTGAAACGTCATTCTTGGACTGTAGATGAGTAGAAGCAAGTGTTGTGAACAGCACACCATCTTCCAATTGGATGGCCGCACTTGTGGTGGTTTCCCGAAGAGTTGTTCTTGTGTCGTCCCAACAGTGAAGTTTGGAGGAGGTTCTGTTATGGTGTGCATGCCCAACTCACCCATCCTTCCCCACACCACTATCTGATGCTCTCTTCAAGGCATGAAGGAAAATCCCTTTGCACATCTATTAGAATTTGGTGGAAAGCATGCCTAGGAAGGTTACTGCAATCACTGAGACCAAAGGCGGCCCAAAACCGCATTGAAAGAAGGCCGGGGAAAAAAATCACATTTCATCACCTTCTATGAGTGTCCCAGTGCTTAGCTCAACATAGTGTATAGTACATTAGTATAGATTTATTGAACCACAAGGCTTTTTACATTTAAAAGAGTTTTCAGGAACAGCATGTGTATCAAAATATAGCATATTTATTAGCAGTAATCCTAAAATATCAGCCTAGAGATCAAATATGAACTTAATTTAAATACAAAAGTTACAAATGCTCTAGATTTCTTAAAGGGGTTTTCCCACAACTTAAAATTGCTTCACAACCACTCTGTCCTTCCTGGTTGCTACTGAGCAGGACATGTGACTGCTGTAGCTAATCACTGGTCACAGCAGTGACCTTCTCTAGCCAGTGATTGGATGCAGCAGTCACATGTCTTGGTCAGCAGCAACCAGGAAGGACAGAGTGGTTGTGAAGCAATTTTAAGTCACAGGAAGGCCCCTTTAATTTTGGGGATTAATTCTGCACATGTGACCATTAAAATAATGGAGTGAATCAAATTGGATTGAGTTTAGGCAAAATCTGCATGTGATATGGATTGTGCAGTGGATTTCACTCTGATCATAGCAAATCTGCAGAGGAACAATTTGCTCTGTGTGATTGTGGTCTTAAAAGTTATATTTGCATTTGTAATCGGTTGTTAATTTCCCTGAGTTGTATCAGGTACTTATATAAGACATATCAAAGAAACATTTGTATCTAATAATTCATGTGATATGAGTTTAGTTCGCATCTTAAGGGGGTTGTCTGAAACCAAAGTCAAATTTCAGAATAGACACAAATGAGCCAACCCAGCCAATCGAATCATCTTTTGTTTCAAACTTTGCTAAAAGTATGTTTGTCCTGGCCGAACCATCAATAAATGTATGTACTATATAAATAAAGGGGATTATTATGAAGAAGAAACCCACTCAGTAGATAATTTTCTGAGGATGCATTCCCTTTCAGCTAATCCAAAAAGACATCTCGCTCATCATGATTTATAGTTAGAGATGAGCGAACGTGTTCTTCCGAGCTTGATATTTGTGCGAATATTAGGGTGTTCGGGATGTTCGTTATTCGTAACGAACACCATGCGGTGTTCTGGTTATTTTCACTTCCTTCCCTGAGACGTTAGCGCGCTTTTCTGGCCAATTGAAAGACAGGGAAGGCATTACAACTTCCCCCTGTGACGTTCAAGCCCTATACCACCCCCCTGCTGTGAGTGGCTGGGAAGATCAGGTGTCACCCGAACATAAAAGTCGGCCCCTCCCGCGGTTCGCCTCAGATGCGGTGTGAGTTAGATGAGGGACAGTGCTGTTTGTACCGGAGCTGCTGTAGGGAAAGAATTGGTAGTTAGTGTAGGCTTCAAGACCCCCCAAAGGTCCTTATTAGGGCCACTGATAGCTGTGTGTTGGCTGCTGTTAGCAGTGGCAAATTTTTTTTTCTCAAAATCGCCTCTGCAGACAGTTGCACCTGGCATTAGGGACAGAAGTGCTGCATAGGCAGGGAGAGTGTTAGGAGTGAGTGTAGCCTTCAAGAACCTCAACGGTCCTTTCTAGGGCCATATTTATCCGTGTGCAGTACTGTCCAGGCTGCTGTTAGCTGTGCTGCATTTTTTTTTGCTTCTCAAAATCGCCTCTGCAGACCATTGCACCCTCCATTGATACTGCAGGGAAAGAATTGTATAGGCAGGGTGACAACACAGTTGTTATTCATTGAATATACGCAGTGCTGCCTTTTGGTGCCAAAAAACTGAAAACAAATCTATTTGTCCAGCCTCTGTCCGTCCTAAGGGCTGTGGACACGTGTGAGCTGCGTGAACAACATTGCTAAATCAGACGCACCCAGCTACGCTTTACTGCTGGCTTCGCCATTTGCTTTCCTTAATTGGGAAAAAAATACCTGCTCTCCAAGAGTTATAATAACTCTGCTACCCTCACGTTCTGTGACACATAAGCAGGGACACAGCACAGTTATTAAACTTCTCATGTTCATTGAATATACGCAGTGCTGCCTTTTGGTGGAAAAAAACTGAAAACAAATCTATTTGTCCAGCCTCTGTCCGTCCTAAGGGCGGTGGAGACGTGTGAGCTGCGTGAACAACATTGCTAAATCAGACGCACCCAGCTACGCTTTACTGCTGGCTTCGCCATTTGCTTTCCTTAATTGGGAAAAAAATACCTGCTCTCCAAGAGTTATAATAACTCTGCTACCCTCACGTTCTGTGACACATAACCAGGGACACAGCACAGTTATTAAACTTCTCATGTTCATTGAATATACGCAGTGCTGCCTTTTGGTGGAAAAAAACTGAAAACAAATCTATTTGTCCAGCCTCTGTCCGTCCTAAGGGCGGTGGAGACGTGTGAGCTGCGTGAACAACATTGCTAAATCAGACGCACCCAGCTACGCTTTACTGCTGGCTTCGCCATTTGCTTTCCTTAATTGGGAAAAAAATACCTGCTCTCCAAGAGTTATAATAACTCTGCTACCCTCACGTTCTGTGACACATAAGCAGGGACACAGCACAGTTATTAAACTTCTCATGTTCATTGAATATACGCAGTGCTGCCTTTTGGTGGAAAAAAACTGAAAACAAATCTATTTGTCCAGCCTCTGTCCGTCCTAAGGGCGGTGGAGACGTGTGAGCTGCGTGAACAACATTGCTAAATCAGACGCACCCAGCTACGCTTTACTGCTGGCTTCGCCATTTGCTTTCCTTAATTGGGAAAAAAATACCTGCTCTCCAAGAGTTATAATAACTCTGCTACCCTCACGTTCTGTGACACATAAGCAGGGGCACAGCACAGTTATTAAACTTCTCATGTTCATTGAATATACGCAGTGCTGCCTTTTGGTGGAAAAAAACTGAAAACAAATCTATTTGTCCAGCCTCTGTCCGTCCTAAGGGCGGTGGAGACGTGTGAGCTGCGTGAACAACATTACTAAATCAGACGCACCCAGCTACGCTTTACTGCTGGCTTCGCCATTTGCTTTCCTTAATTGGGAAAAAAATACCTGCTCTCCAAGAGTTATAATAACTCTGCTACCCTCACGTTCTGTGACACATAAGCAGGGACACAGCACAGTTATTAAACTTAGATAATTCATTCACTAGAGGCAGTGGGGCCTTTCGTTTTCCAAAAAGGGCAAAAATTATATTTGGCCTGCAGTCTTGCGCCAATTTATTTCCTGCCTGTGAAATCAAATCACTGGTAATACAGCATGCTGAGGGGTAGGGGTAGGCCTAGAGGACGTGGACGCGGCCGAGGACGCGGAGGGCCAAGTCAGGGTGTGGGCACAGGCCAAGCTCCTGATCCAGGTGTGTCGCAGCCGACTGCTGCGCGATTAGGAGAGAGGCATGTTTCTGGCGTCCCCACATTCATCGCCCAATTAATGGGTCCACGCGGGAGACGGTTATTAGAAAATGAGCAGTGTGAGCAGGTCCTGTCCTGGATGGCAGAAAGTGCTTCGAGCAACCTATCGTCTACCCGCAGTTCTGCGCCGTCCACTGCTGCCAATCCGAATCCTCTGTCTGCTGCTCCTCCTTCCTCCCAGCCTCCTCACTCCACTACAATAACACCTGCTCAGGAGCGGGAACACTCCCAGGAACTGTTCTCGGGCCCCTGCTTAGATTGGGCAGCAGCGGTTCCTCTCCCACCAGAGGAGTTTATCGTCACTGATGCCCAACCATTCGAAAGTTCCCGGGGTCCGGGGGAAGAGGCTGGGGACTTCCGCCAACTGTCTCAACAACTTTCTGTGGGTGAGGAGGACGATGACGATCAGACACAGTTGTCTTGCAGTGAGGTAGTAGTAAGGGCAGTAAGTCCGAGGGAGCAGCGCACAGAGGATTCGGAGGAAGAGCAGCAGGACGATGAGGTGACTGACCCCACCTGGTGTGCAACGCTTACTCAGGAGGACAGGTCTTCAGAGGGGGAGTCAAGGGCATCAGCAGGGCAGGTTGCAAGAGGCAGTGCGGTGGCCAGGGGTAGAGGCAGGGCCAGACCGAATAATCCACCAAGTGTTTCCCAAAGCGCCCCCTCGCGCCATGCCACCCTGCAGAGGCCGAGGTGCTCTAAGGTCTGGCAGTTTTTCACAGAGACGCCTGACGACCGACGAACAGTGGTGTGCAACCTTTGTTGCGCAAAGCTCAGCCGGGGAGCCAACACCAACAGCCTCACCACCACCACCATGCGCAGACATATGATGGCCAAGCACCCCACAAGGTGGGACGAAGGCCGTTCACCGCCTCCGGTTTGCACCCCTGCCTCTCCCCCTGTGCCCCAACCTGCCACTGAGATGCAACCCCCCTCTCAGGACACAGGCACTACCGCCTCATGGCCTGCACCCACACCCTCATCTCCGCTGTCCTCGGCCCCATCCAGCAGTGTAGTTCAGCGCACCGTTCAGCCGTCGCTTGCGCAAGTGTTCGAGCGCAAGCGCAAGTACGCCGCCACGCACCCGCACGCTCAAACGTTAACCGTCCGCATAGCAAAATTCATCAGCCTTGAGATGCTGCCGTATAGGGTTGTGGAAACTGAGTCCTTCAAAAGTATCATGGAGGCGGCGGCCCCGCGCTACTCAGTTCCCAGTCGCCACTACTTTTCCCGATGTGCCGTCCCAGCCCTGCACGACCACGTCTCCCGCAACATTGTGCGCGCCCTCACCAACGCGGTTACTGCCACGGTCCACTTAACTACGGACACGTGGACAAGCACAGGCGGGCAGGGCCACTACATCTCCCTGACGGCACATTGGGTGAATTTAGTGGAGGCTGGGACAGAGTCAGAGCCTGGGACCGCTCACGTCCTACCCACCCCCAGAATTGCGGGCCCCAGCTCGGTGCTGGTATCTGCGGAGGTGTATGCTTCCTCCACTAAAGCACCCTCCTCCTCCTCCTCCTCCTCTGTCTCGCAATCAAGATGTGTTAGCAGCAGCATGTCGCCAGCAGTCGGTGTCGCGCGGTGTGGCAGCACAGCGGTGGGCAAGCGTCAGCAGGCCGTGCTGAAACTACTCAGCTTAGGCGATAAGAGGCACACGGCCCACGAACTGCTGCAGGGTCTGACACAGCAGACCGACCGCTGGCTTGCGCCGCTGAGCCTCCAACCGGGCATGGTCGTGTGTGACAACGGCCGTAACCTGGTGGCGGCTCTGCAGCTCGGCAGCCTCACGCACGTGCCATGCCTGGCCCACGTCTTTAATTTGGTGGTTCAGCGGTTTCTGAAAAGCTACCCACGCTTGTCAGACCTGCTCGTAAAGGCGCGCCGGCTCTGCGCACATTTCCGCAAGTCCCACACGGACGCTGCCACCCTGCGCACCCTGCAACATCACTTTAAGCTGCCAGTGCACCGACTGCTGTGCGACGTGCCCACACGGTGGAACTCTACGCTCCACATGTTGGCCAGGCTCTATGAACAACGTAGAGCTATAGTCGAATACCAACTCCAACATGGGCGGCGCAGTGGGAGTCAGCCTCCTCAATTCCTTTCAGAAGAGTGGGCCTGGTTGGCAGACATCTGCCATGTCCTTGGTAATTTTGAGGAGTCTACCCAGGTGGTGAGCGGCGATGCTACAATCATTAGCGTCACCATTCCTCTGCTATGCATCTTGAGAAATTCCCTGCAAACCATAAAGGCAGCTGCTTTGCGCTCGGAAACGGGGGCGGGGGAAGACAGTATGCCGCTGGATAGTCAGGGCACCCTCCTGTCTATTTCTCAGCGCGTACAGGAGGAGGAGGAGGAGCATGAGGAGGATGAGGAGGAGGGGGAAGAGACAGCTTGGCCCGCTGCTGACGGTACACCGGCTGATTGCCTGTCATCCTTTCAGCGTGTATGGCCTGAGGAGGAGGAGGAGGAGGATCCTGATAGTGATCTTCCTAGTGAAGACAGCCATGTGTTGCGTACAGGTACCCTGGCACACATGGCTGACTTCATGTTAGGATGCCTTTCTCGTGACCCTCGCGTTGCACGCATTCTGGCCACGACGGATTACTGGGTGTACACACTGCTCGATCCACGGTATAAGGAGAACCTGCCCACTCTGATTCCCGAAGAGGAAAGGGGTTCGAGAGTGTTGCTATACCACAGGACCCTTGCGGACAAGCTGATGGTAAAATTCCCAGCCGACAGCGCTAGTGGCAGAAGGCGCAGTACCGAGGGCAAGGTAGCAGGGGATGTGCGTAGATCGAGCAGCATGTACATCCCAGGCAGTGCAACAGTCTTTAAGGGCCTGGCCAGCTTTATGGCTCCCCACCAAGACTGTGTCACCGCTCCCCAGTCACGGCTGAGTCGGCGGGAGCACTGTAAAAGGATGGTGAGGGAGTACGTAGCGGATCGCACGACCATCCTTGGTGACGCCTCTGCCCCCTACAACTACTGGGTGTCGAAGCTGGACATGTGGCCTGAACTAGCGCTGTATGCCCTGGAGGTGCTTGCTTGTCCTGCGGCTAGCGTCTTGTCGGAGAGGGTGTTTAGTGCGGCTGGGGGAATCATCACAGATAAGCGTAGCCGCTTGTCAACCGACAGTGCCGACAGGCTAACACTCATCAAGATGAACAAAGGCTGGATTTCCCCAGACTTCTGTTCTCCACCAGCGGACAGCAGCGATACGTAAGCAATACGTAGGCTGCACCCGCGGATGGAAGCTACGTTCTCTCTCACCATCCAAAACGGGGACATTTCTGCTTCATCAATCTGTGTCTAATATTCCTCCTCCTCCTGCTCCTCCTCCTGAAACCTCACGTAATCACGCTGAACGGGCAATTTTTCTTAGGGCCACAAGGCTCACTCAAATAATTTTTCAGAACAATTTTTATAAGTTTCAATGCGCTTAAAAGCATTGGAACTTTAACTTGAACCAATTTTTCGTTACACTGGGCTGCCTCCAGGCCTAGTTACCACTTAAGCCACATTAACCAAAGCGATTAATGGGTTTCACCTGCCCTCTTGGCTGGCCATGGCCAATTTTTGGGATGTACATTAGTACTGTTGATACAGCAATTTTTGTGGGCCCTCGCCTACAGTGTAATCAAATTAATTTTTAGCCCACCTGCATTACAGCTGACGTTACCTCAGCTGTGTTGGGCAATGCAATGGGATATTTTTATGTACCGCCGGTGGGTTCCAGGGAGCCACCCATGCTGTAGGTGCACACTGAGTTTTTAATACATCTGTACACTTCTAAAGAACCCGTCTGACTGGGCCATGCAGTGTGGGCCGAAGCCCACCTGCATTAAGCACGACATTACTACCTCAGCTGTGTTGGGCAATGCAATGGGATATTTTTATGTACCGCCGGTGGGTTCCAGGGAGCCACCCATGCTGTAGGTGCACACTGAGTTTTTAAGACATCTGTACACTTCTAAAGAACCCGTCTGACTGGGCCATGCAGTGTGGGCCGAAGCCCACCTGCATTAAGCACGACATTACTACCTCAGCTGTGTTGGGCAATGCAATGGGATATTTTTATGTACCGCCGGTGGGTTCCAGGGAGCCACCCATGCTGTAGGTGCACACTGAGTTTTTAAGACATCTGTACACTTCTAAAGAACCCGTCTGACTGGGCCATGCAGTGTGGGCCGAAGCCCACCTGCATTAAGCACGACATTACTACCTCAGCTGTGTTGGGCAATGCAATGGGATATTTTTATGTACCGCCGGTGGGTTCCAGGGAGCCACCCATGCTGTAGGTGCACACTGAGTTTTTAAGACATCTGTACACTTCTAAAGAACCCGTCTGACTGGGCCATGCAGTGTGGGCCGAAGCCCACCTGTATTACGCACGACATTACTACCTCAGCTGTGTTGGGCAATGCAATGGGATATTTCTATGTACCGCCGGTGGCTTCCTGGCACCCACCCAGGCAGTGGGTCCACAGGGAGTTTAACCTACATGTGTCCACTTGTAAAGAACCCCAGTCTGACTGGGGCATGCAGTGTGGGCCGAAAACCACCTGCATTAACCCTTTCCAGTCCACTGTGTGACCTGTGAAGACATTAGGGTTTAAGGCTGTACAGCTCCGTTGTTGGTAGACGTCCGTCGGGGTTCTCTTACTGTATATTGCCAGCCTCTCTGCTGTCGGAGCCTATCCTACGTGTCAGCTCATGCAGTACTGGCTTTAGCCAGCATATAGCGCCGTTGTATAACAGCAGAAAAAGAGTAAGCCCCCTAGGAAAACCATATACAAATTGGATTGGAAAGGGTTAAGCACAACATTACTACCTCAGCTGTGTTGGGCAATGCAATGGGATATTTCTATGTACCGCCGGTGGCTTCCTGGCACCCACCCATGCTGTAGGTGCACTCGGAGTTTTTACTACATCTGTACACTTATAAAGAACCCCAGTCAGACTGGGGCATGCAGTGTGGGCCGAAGCCCACCTGCATTAAGCACGACATTACTACCTCAGCTGTGTTGGGCAATGCAATGGGATATTTCTGTGTACCGCCGGTGGGTTCCAGGGAGCCACCCATGCTGTGGGTCGACAGGGACTTCACAATAGGGAGTTGTACCTGCCTGTGTCTATGAATTAAAAAGCCCGGTCTGACTGGGGCATGCAGACACCTTGACAGAATGAATAGTGTGTGGCACATAGGTTCCCCATTGCTATGCCCACGTGTGCAGCTCCTGATGGCGGTGGCACAGGATTCTATTTCTCATTGCTTCTGTACAGCATTGTGGGCTATCGCTCCGCCACTTTTAAAGAGGGTCGCTGCCTAGCCGTGCCAACCTCTGCAGTGTGTGCCTGCGGTCCCTCGTCATGGCAGACGCAATTCTAAATAGACATGAGCGTGGTGTGGCATGAGGGCAGCTGAAGGCTGCCCAGGGACACTTTGGTGTGCGCTGTGGGGGGGGAGGGGGGGCGGTTGGGCAGCATGTAACCCAGGAGAAGTGGCAGTGGAGTGTCATCCAGGCAGTGATTGTGCTTTGTTGTAGCTAGTGTGGTGCTTAGCAAAGGTATGCCATGCTAATGAGGGCTTTTCAGAAGTAAAAGTTGTTGGGAGGGGGGGGGCACTCTTGCCGGTATTGTGGCTTAATAGTGGGACCTGTGAACTTGAGATGCAGCCCAACATGTAGCCCCTCGCCTGCCCTATCCGTTTCTGTGTCATTCCCATCACTTTGTTGAATTGCCCAGATTTTCACACATGAAAACCTTAGCGAGCATCGGCGAAATACAAAAATGCTCTGGTCGCCCATTGACTTCAATGGGGTTCGTTGTTCGAAACGAACCCTCGAGCATCGCGGGAAGTTCGTTCCGAATAACGAACACCCGAACATTTTGGTGTTCGCTCATCTCTATTTATAGTAGAAGATTCATTGCTAAAGCAATCACCAATTAAACTATAGAGGACATCATTAAACTTGACTTCTTTGCTGTGTCTAAGATATAAAGACTAGCCATGGCACCCTTCTACCGGTGGCTTTGGGTCTAGGTTATATAAGCAAATAGATACAATAGCATTATGTCCTAAACATGAACTTTATTTATACCTGCAGGAATCAGGATTATCCGTTTGGCTTGGACAGAAATTGACACCATTGGAGAGTATACCCCCTGTAGCCATTGCCCTGGTCTTATGTCTGCTGGTTGCTACGTTTACCGAATGTACCAGTAATGTGGCCACAACAACTCTTTTCTTACCCATCCTGGCATCCATGGTAAGAGTTCCGTATCAAAATATTAATGACATCCTGTCACCTTTCTGACTTTATTAGTAGGATGACCATTATATGTAATGGCTGTCTACGGATCTGCCTCTAACAAGTCAAGTGGTAGCATCAGCAAATTAAGTGGCATGGTAATTTTCTAGTGCCACTGTTATTTCATTATAGTAGTCAGTGGAGGTACATCAGTCAGACCCCCACCATCTGGAAATTGGTAGCATATCTTAAAGCAATCCTCCGCTCAGGGCCGTAGCTAAAGGCTCATGGGCCCAGGTGCAAAACTTTATCTTGGCGCTCCTCAACTTCTCTTAACCCCTAAGGGCGAGCACCCACTGGCGTTTGCGTTCTCCGCGGGAAAAAAACGCAGCGTTTTCGCCGCGTTTCTCGCGTTTTTTCCGCGCGTTTTTCGCGGCGTTTTCGCGGCGTTTTCCGTTAATTTCCATTGACATTCATGGGTGCATTAGGAGAAAAATAGGGACACATATGCAACTGACAGTTCCTATGTTAAAAACGCAAACGCAACGCAAAAAAAACGCCAGTGGACAGGAACACATGTTATCTCTATGCCTGTGCAGGAAAAACGCAAAACGCAAAACGCAGGTAAAAAAACGCCAGTGGGTGCTCGCCCTTAGGCAGAGGCGAAACTTGAAGTTCCTGGGCCCTAATGCAAAACCTGTAACAGGGCTCCGAACTATAATGCTTTATTCATAGTACTGGGCTCCCTATATGGAGAAGAGATGCCTTATGGGCCCTCTAAGGCTCCTGGGCCTGGGTGCAACTGCATCCCCTATAGTTATGCCAGTGCTTCCAGTTTCAGGACAAATTCTATCCCTGGACTGGAGGAGGTAGGATATATTACCTGCTGTCATTCTTCTCAACTGATGTCCCTCTGATTCAGGATCCTGTTTTCAGCTGTCCAAAATGGTCAGTGCAATTCTCTAGATACCTAATGCACACTGTGCACCACTGATCATGTGAGCAGTGCAGGCCAATCAGAGAGCAGGTATAGTGCATTGTTAGCCTAACACTACCAATGCACTGTAGAAATAAGGTATTCTAAAGATTGTGTGTGCCATCCAAAACAGTGGTTTATAGAGGCATCAGGAAAGAAGACCAACAGCAGGTAATATATCTGCTCTCTCGAGTCTCAGGACAAAATTTTGTCCGCAAACTGGAGGGTCACTTTAACGATTTCCACCAATGTCTTTAATAAGACTACCGCTTTAACAATGGGCTATGTAGCAGCAGAACCTGTTCAGAGAAGCTTTTTCCCTAGTGCACTCCCAGTCAGTACAGACAATGAATATACATCTTGGGGAAAATCTACTTAGACCGGTATTTTATACAGTATGTCAGTGTAAGTTCAAAGTGCTCTGGAATGAGTGTGCCAAATTTATTAATACATTTGGCACATGTCTGGCCAGTCCGTGAGCCAGAATGTGAAATCTGTACCAGCCATAAAATGCTATGGATTTCTATTGTAATTTATTCAACCTTCTGATCAGAGGCGTAACTTGAAGCTTCTGGGCCCCATGGCAAAATCTGTAATAGGGCCTCCAACTATAATGCTTTATTCATAGTACTAGGCTTCCTATATGGAGAAGAGAGGCCTTATGGGCCCCCTAAGGCTCCTGGGCCCGGGTGCAACCGCATCCCCTGCACCCTCTATAGTTACGCCCATGCTTCTGATGTAAATTATAGTAAATCTGTTGAGCCACCTAGAGGCCACACACCCATTTTGCTGACCTTGCCCACTTTTAGAAAAGTTTTTAGAAGGGAGCAAAAAGGTAAAAAAAATTACAAATCGCTGCACAAGTACAACTCCCACATAAATGTGTGATCATTTTTATTACAGAATTCTGGCACAAGTAGTTTAATAAATCTCTCTCCCTTTGTATCCTGCCCAGGTGATAAATATATTTTGTAATCATGGGGTGCCAACAGTTTCAGGTATAAAAAATCTTGCAAAATGTCACGCAAAACTTGCTTGTACAAAAAGTTTGCAACTTTAGGCAGTTTGCACTGCCACTCACTACTTTCCTGAATAGGGGGCGTAGCTTCCCAGACAGACACATTTATGTATAATTTACACCAGAAAATGATGTAAACAGAGATATATACCACATTGGACCTGGCGTACATTTCTGCACCTAATATATGAAGATATTGTGTGCCATGGGAATAAAATATTAAAGGGGTTGTCCCGCGCCGAAATGTTTTTTTTTGTTTTTTTTTACCCCCCCCCCCCCCCCCCCCCGTTCGGCATGAGACAACCCCGATGCAGGGGTTAAAAAAACAAACCGGAGAGTGCTTACCTGAATCCCGGCGGTCCGGCGTCTTCATACTCACCTGCTGAAGATGGCCGCCGGGGTCTGCTCCCTCCGTGGACCGCAGCTCTTCTGTGCGGTCCATTGCCGATTCCAGCCTCCTGATTGGCTGGAATCGGCACGTGACGGGGCGGAGCTACACGGAGCCGGCATTCTGCACGAGCGGCCCCATTGAAGACAGCAGAAGACCCGGACTGCGCAAGCGCGGCTAATTTGGCCATCGGAGGCCGAAAATTAGTCGGCACCATGGAGACGAGGACGCCAGCAACGGAGCAGGTAAGTATAAAACTTTTTATAACTTCTGTATGGCTCATAATTAATGCACAATGTACATTACAAAGTGCATTAATATGGCCATACAGAAGTGTATAGACCCACTTGCTGCCGCGGGACAACCCCTTTAAGGCCGGTGCTTTAAAAGTCCGATCTTATTCCACTCGTATGCTTTTAATTAGTGTTAATAGCAAATTTTTGCAAAGTGAGCAATAAACAGATTTGTAATAGCAACTCTTGACATGATCAAGAAATACTGTACATAGTACTTGGTAAAAGATGTGTTATTAATAGAGATGAGCGAATCTACTCGTTTCGAGTATTTACTCGATCGAGCACCGCGATTTTCGAGTACTTCAGTACTTGGGTGAAAAGATTCGGGGGGCGCCGGGGGGCGGGGGGAGGCGTGGCTGCGCGGGGGTAGCAGCGGGGAACAGGGGGGAACCCTCTCTCTCCCTCTCCCCCCACTCCCCGCTGCAACCCCCCACTCACCCACGGCGCCCCCCGAATCTTTTCGCCCGAGTACGGAAGTACTCGAAAATCACGGTGCTCGGGCGAAAAAAGGGCGTGGCCGAGTACGCTCGCTCATCTCTAGTTATTAACTAATTTAGAAAATATTACAATGTGGTTTTAAAAACTGTGATAGAATATTTTTTTAAATTCCTTATATCAACATTTTACTATTCTTCATGTATCTTCAGGCTTTATCTATTCTTTTAGTGTAGCGTAAAAGCCCATTTACACAGAGCGATGATCGCTCAAAAGACAGTTTGAGGATTTTTTCCCACGAGCGCATATACGGTACCCATGTGAAGCACTGGTTTCCAATGCAGTTGTTCACACGGGTGAATATATGCAACACAGCGTTCACCCCCGCCGGCACCCAAGTCTTGGGTGCGGCGTACTTTTTCACTAAAAACGACACTCGTGGTCCTGTGAATGGATGAGAAAACGCTGGCCGTGATTGCGAAAAAAAGCCTATTCAGGTGCTTATACGGAGTAGGCCTGAAAACATAAAAACGCCGTCGCCGTACATGCACTCATGGGAAAGAGCCCTCACTGACAGCTTTGAGCGATCATCTTGCATAAACTTTTAAGTAGCTATGGAGTTACTTAAGAGCAATTAAGTGTGAAAATGAAGCCTTAGCTGAAAGCAGTTAATAGCCCGAGGGCTCGTATCTGCTTTCCGTTTCTTTGTTCTCCCGCAGGAAACAATGCTATCAGCATTACCCACGGAGAACTGCTGATAAGGCTGAACAACGATTTTTAGGTTGGACTGAATTTAACGTTCAGCCAGTAGTGCACGATTGGCGCGCGTTTAGACGCAACAATTAGCGCTCAAACGATTGCTTTTTAGCAATTTTTGAGCGATCTTCACTCCGTGTAAATGGGCCTTGGATATGGGTACGGACACTGGTGTACGGTGAGGGGAAGCAGGGTTCGCAACGGCAACCCGGCCCTTCAGCTGAGGGGGCCCAGGGGACCGGCGCTATCGGCCACATGATGGCTGAGAGGGGAGGAGGGAGAGGAGAGAGACGGGAGGCAGCGCCACAGGTCGGCAAGAGCAGAGGGGAGGGCTGTTACAACTGGAGGAGTCGGCAGCCAATTATAGGCTGCAGACTCCCTCGGCGTGGCCCTCCCACTGATAGGCTGCAGCTGTGAGTGGTCACAGCTGCAGTCTATCAGTCTCTGCCGACCAGCGATTACCAGGGGAAGGGGCTAGTGCGGCTCTACTCACCTCCGGAGCGCTGGATGCACAGGACCTGAAGTAGGACCTGTGGCTGCAGATCACATGACCAGGCTCTGGTCATGTGATCAGCCTGGTTAGGTGATCAAAGGAGGGGGGGGGACTTTCCATTACAGGCTGCCCAGACACTGCTGCAGAGGTGAGTAGAGAAGGAATTGTAATTATATATGTATGACTGGTATAAGTTACACTAGCTGTATATATATAATTATATACAGGGAATACACAGGTTACACCATCATGGGACATACCACTATATACAGGGGGATATACATCCTGTATATAGTGATATGTACCATGCTGGTATAACCTGTGTATCTCCTGTATATAATTATATATGTGCAGCTGGTATAAGTTATACCTCTCCTGTATATATATATATATATATATATATATATATATATATATATATATATATATATACACATAATTATATACAGGAGATACACAGGTTACACCAGCATGGGACATATCACTATATACAGGATGTATATCCTCCTGTATATAGTAGTATGTACCATGCTGGTGTAACCTGTGTATCTCCTGTATATAATTATATATGTGCAGCTGGTATAAAGTACAGTTTTTTTTTTCTTTTAATCACTGACTTTCCAGCGCCGTCGCTAGGAGATGACACGTGTGCCCGCGACTTTTCTGCAATGTCAGGGCAGCGGGTCGCACGGCTTGCATTGAGTTCAATGGAGGCCGTCCGGGCAGAATCTGCACTAAAATAGAGCATACCGTGATTTTTCCTCCGTGAGCGGAAAATCACAATTGCTTTACGCTCGTATAGAGGAAAAAAAGGCTTTTCCATAGCATGCTATGGGCAGTACATGCTGCAGAATATGTAGGCGGACGCCCGCTCCATATTCCGCAATGCAAATCCAGCCGTGTGCAGTCGGCCTTAGGTTAATTTCACACGAGTGAGTCTGATATCAGGCCGTGAAACTATGCTCCATATCACACTCGCCAACGTGTGCCGTCCCCGCGGATGTGAGGTGTTGTTGTGTTATAACCAGCTCACATCACATCATCATATTCTCGTGCGATGCAAAGAAAAAACAAACAACAACAAAAAAAATCGCTCCTGTGTATGATCGCATTTAAAAGAATGGGGTCATATTCATGTGCAATTTGTATGTCTTGCAGCGCACAAATCTCGCGCAATTTTTGCGGCCGTGTGAAAGCAGCCTAAGACATTACCAACAGGTTTTTACGTAGTCAAGGAAAGGAGTCCTAATGAGAAGGCTTACACCAAGGGGCTAGATCATGTTTGTAAATTAGCACAGGTTAGGTATAGGTACGGGTACAAACGGAGGGGGAGGGGGGGGGGGCAGCTGAACTTTTGCACCCAGGCCCCTTAGCCTTTAGGTACGCCCCTGGATACGGATATAGTATGCACACACAGTAGACAGTATGTCACTGTGATGAGTGTAATGCACTGTGCAAATAGAAACCTCAGTGTCTGCTGCAATCAAATTTTGTTACAAGTCTTTTGCACTCACTCAAGGGTTTTTGACTACCTGTCTCCTTAGGAATCTGGTTATAGCTCCCTCCTTCTGGCACATCCAGGCAGTGTAACCAGTGTTCATTTAACTTTGAACTTGCCAACTATGCTTCCAACTGTATTTATATGAACATTCAGCGCCTTTGCTTTTTTATCACTTTTTGTTCATTTTTTTTCTTGGTGATGGGGTGACAATGACAGCATTATATATATATTTTTATTTCTGACAGCATTCACCAAGCAGCATTAAAAATGTGTTATTTTCATAAACTGGAATTTTAGAAATGCAATCATACCTATTTTTAATTGTTTTGTTGATGCGACAACTGTAAAAGTGAAGGGAAGGATTACATCTTTAATATCTTTAATTTTTTTCAGTAATTAAAGAATCTTTATTTACTTATTTTTACTCCTTTGTTTAGTTTCCATTGGGAAATCAACTTGTAATCGCTTGATCACTTATATAGTGTGCTGCAATACTATAGTATTGCAGTATACTGTATTTTGGCCAGCATTCTGTTAAGATGTGCTGACATTCATTTCAGCTCCCCATGATCTCATTGTGGAAGGGGGGGTTGTTCGGGACATTGCAATCCCAATCGGGGAATTTAAGATCCACTGTTAGAATTAACGGTAACATTTAAAGTGTTAGCAGCCGCAATTGGAGTTCTCTCTGATCACGACTGTTGCATGCAGGTCTCAGCTATCAAAGACAACTGGCAATGACACCCAGTGTTAAAAGTGACATTTTGTGATGAATTTGAAGAAAAGCCTGTTAGTTGTGTTGAGCTATTTAAATTGTTTGGATTTTGTAAACATCTGAAAGTTTGTAAATTTGGCCAATGAACCTAATTTCCAATGGGGGTTGAATAATTTTGACTGCACCTATAATATTTAAAGAATGAAAAACTCTTCTCTTTTTGTCCTGTAGGCAAAGGCAATTAATATCAATCCGTTATACATAATGCTTCCATGCACTCTTTCTGCCTCGCTTGCATTCATGTTACCAGTCGCCACACCTCCTAATGCCATCGCTTTCTCATATGGGCAGCTCAAGGTTGTTGATATGGTATGTATCTTCTCTCCTGATTTGCAAAGAACCTACAATTTCTGGTTTGAAAAGTCTAAACTAGATTTATGTTTAGTATATGTGTGAATTCCTGTGTATACATTTGTGACAATTTACATGTTACGTCTACGCAGCAGGTATAGGTAGTTGGGAAATCACTGCTAAGCACTTTGGTCATAGTGAGAGTTGGGTGTGAAATCCCATAAATCTCGACTTAGGCTACCTACACACAGGCAAGTGTGATATCGGCCAAGAAACTGAGCCCAATATTGCGCTCGCCAACTTGCGTTTTTACGCGGATACAAAGCGTTTTTCTGGCAAAAATGCCTCCCATCACTTTTGTAAAGTAGCAATCCTCCGGCGTGGCTTTTAGGCGTGTTAGAGGATCGGCAAGTGTTTCTCATTGTTTACAATGGGAAACATCGCACTCGCGTGCACATTGTACAGGGTGTTGTGTGTTTTACCGTCCCATTAAAAGCAAGCGGCGATTGTTCCGAGGAACGCAAAAAGATAGGACATGCAGCCATTTTAATGGAGGGTATTATTGCATCTTGACGCCACCAGGAAGTCCTGGTGGAGTCAAGATTAACAGGGGGGTGACGCCCCCTGTACGTGATTGGCTGCACAGCGGCGTGGGCTGCAGGTCCTGGCAGCCTAGTAAGCACAAAAGGAAAATCCAATAGCTTACAGTGAGAAGCATACATCGGCCTGGCGTTGCAGCCATGCAGCCCAGGTGCAAGGCTCTTCCCCAGCGGCGGCACACAAGGCAGACCCCCTCCTCTTGATGTCAGTGTCAGATATTGGCTGGCAGCACGGAGGCTACAGCACCAGGGGGAAGACTGTCTGAGAGGCGGCCACCGCTGTGTGCACCAGCACTGCAGGAATGGGACAGAGCAGCAGGGAACTGGGGTATGACAGGCGCCGGCATCCACTCTGCAGGCAGCCAGGACGAAACTTACAGGCCGTGTCCATGACGGAGGGCTCATGCAGCGATCGGGCGGAACGCATCCAGTGTGACAGGTGGCGGCATGGACTCAGCAGGCAGTCTCAGCCTGGGACTGAGGGTTCATCCGGCAGTAGGCAGTGACGCATCCCTCTGAAGTGCCGTGGAACCCAGTGGTGAGAGTCCCTACTGGTGCGTGTGCATTGCTTTTTTTGCGGCAGTGCTGCCTTACCGTGAGGCTTACTTTTCTTCTTAGCCTTACTTTCTTCACTGCTCAGAATGTAAGGCTAAGTGGAAAAACAATCCTCACCCTGAGGCAGCACGCCCGGCAAAAAGCTATGCACACTGTGCTGCTAGGACCTTGTAGGCTTCACCCAATTGGAAGCTAGGGGTGTGACAGGGGCGTTCTCTCTGTTAAGCACCTGGTTTCTGGTGACCGGGCTGCACTTCCCTAGCTATGTCTATGGTATATGCAATAGATTTCACCATAGTTATGCCAGGAAACTAACTTTCATGCTTGCACCATATTTATCATGTGTTTTTAGGCCCCTTTCAATGTTTTTTCCGACTTGTCTGAACAAGTGGCGTGGCCTAAATCACACCAAGGTTTTGCCAAATTGTTGCAAATTCCTCCACAATTTTGGTGCAATTTTTGGCATAAACTAATCAGTGATTTAAACTTAGACTAAACACTATTAAAATTCAACAGATTTATCATTGAGTGAGAAACCTGGCGCATTTTAAAACTATCTTGTTTAACTTTTAGAAACTATTAGTAAATAAGCTTGTTTATGTTAGTTTCCTTAGATGTTAAGATAGATAGATAGATACCCAGTTTCCCTGAAAATAAGACATACCCGTAAAATAAGACATAGCATGATTTTCTAGAATTTTTGAGGATGCAAAATGATTTTTCAGGCTTTTTGAGGATGCTTGAAATATAAGCCCTACTATAAAATTAAGCCCTGCTAACAGTTAATTAAAAAGTCAATTTAAATAGTGTCCAGGCAGCTATACATGTAAAAAAGTTAAACCTTTTTGAACAAAAATTAATATAAGACACTGTCTTATTTTCAGGGAAACACGATAGATAGATGTGAAAAACGAAAAAAAAATTACGTTTTGTATATGTATTAAATATGAGTAAAATGTAACAATTTAGTGTTCCTTTCTTATGTAGTTTGTAGATTGATTGCAAACTCACATAAACCTGACACACAAAAGACACTTCTATAACTATATGATCTTCTTGTATCCTTATTGCAGGCGAAAGCAGGATTTTTGCTGAATATCATAGGAGTTCTTGTCATTACATTGGCCATCAACAGCTGGGGATTTGCTATGTTTAACCTGGGTACATTCCCTACTTGGGCAAATTCCACAGTAAAGCCATAACAATTTCCCACCCAATGAGAAAACATATAACCAGATGCAGAAATGGATTCCCGTCTAGAGTCCCATTCATTCCCTAAGTATCCTGCTATATTGTAACACCATCTCATCAGGACTGTTCAGGACTCTGGACTTAGAATGGAAAGACATTCACAAATGGGCACAGGAAGCACCAGCCTAATTACTGCGCCTTCTTCTGTGGAGCTGCAAATTACATGTTCAGAATGTCCCAATTCCGCAGGTATTCAGGAACATGAAGAAATGCAATGCAGCAGTAGACCATGCTAGTAGTGATGGAAGAGAACATGTCTTATAACGGATGTTACGATATGTTGTAGAGAGCATTGTTTATGAATTTAACTTAAAATAAATGTTTACATTTTTACATTGGTTCTTATTTTTTTTAAGCGTTTTCAAAACATTTTAAAAAGTTGCCCATGTCTTCATTGGCCATTTTTGTTTGCACCCAGTGTGAGCTCTATCAATTTAGTTTTGCATGTAGATTTTCCTATTTTACTGTTGCCCTGCTGTTTGCATCCACTTATAGGTTGGGTGGGGGTTGTTTCCTAAGCAGGTATTCTGTCAGTACTGTACTGGCCAGGACTCACACATTTCCCATGCAACCTTACGTAGCCCTGCTTCAATCCGCTGCAAGACAGCATGTGAATGCTGCCCTTCTTCTGTATGTAGTAACTAGCAGTGTCCCCATGTCCCTGTTACTAGAGAAGCCAAATGCCTAAGAAGAGGCAGGGGATTGCAAAGGTGATGTAAGGGAGACCCCTAGTGGCAGCCACTTCCGAGTTGATTTTTAGTGGTAAAAGAAAAACTTTTAACTCAAATATATTACAAGACTGATGATACATGCATTGGGGTGTTAAATTTAAATTAAACATCTTCATTTGGCATACTAGGCTCGCACCTCAATCTAAATACAGGAATAAAAATACATGAAAGAATATAATCCGTTATAGTATGTAGCGGTTGTCCTAGTATATCCTAATATTGATGTGTACACACTGTGTATGTATGGTATGCCAATGCAAGATGCACTAACATTGCATCATCTGAGAATACCATAGCTCAATAATGTTGAGAATTTTGGATTCTTTGGGGCATTGTAATGTGGTCAAATTGAACACAATGCACAATTTAAAGGGTCACATGACAAAATTCCTTCCTGTTACCCTCAGGATGCAATTTTCTCAAACTGACATAAAGCCAGGATCCATTGTGGCAGAGACCTGTGGGCAATGAAGTTTGAGTGTTCCTTCTCTTTCTTACTGATACATTCAGTAAAAAACACACTATACTAACCTCTAGTGATGAGCGAAGCGAGACAATCGAACCCTGTTTCGATTGAACTTTGCTAAAGGTTTGGTTCGATGTGAACCCTAACCTCAGGCAGTTTGTCTTGGCTGAATCCACTACGATTTCTTCTTCTTCTCAACCGATTAGGACCAAACGAAACTTTTTGCCCAAATTTGGCAAACCAATCAAACTGAACTTTTGAAAAGTTCTCTCATCAAGTCCATTATGTGACCAAGGAGAAGATTCTGCCTTCAGGGTTTCATGGTTACATGTCAGCTGGTCACACAATGGCAGCTTTAGATTGGAAAAGATGGCTGCATGATGTGGGGGGTCAAACTCAGACCGTTGAGCTGATGCTGTCTGCTTCCGAATTGGTCTTTAGAGGTGAGTACTCAGACTACACAAATGGACAGCCACATGCAAGATGGGATTGCCATGAGTGAAGTGAAAGTTTATTCAAAGAATTACAGAAGATATAGAAAAGGTTTGCTGACGTATTGATTTGATTACTGCGCATGCCCCAGGCATGCCCAAGGCTACATAACATCTGCAGATTTTAATTACAATACATATCTTTCAAAGACGTCTCCTACATGAATGTCCGGTGACAACTGTATCAAAACAAAATGTTCTCGGACGCTTCTTACTAGAAGGGAGTGAGCTTTCTCAAGGAAAGGAGACGTGAGAGAGAAAGAAAGCTGATAAGACATATGTGAACATATTCAAGGTCATTATAATTGGGATCTAACATCTTTCTAGGTAAAAGTTGAAATTAATACAGATACATGTATTAAAGCAAACAAGCAAAAAGATACAAAATGGAGTCGCTGTAGTCTATTATTAAAGCGTCGGCCCTTACACGTATAAGCTTAAACCTTTAGCAGAAGAAGACGCAAATTATAAACACATAAGTATTCTGTGAAATACACTTATCAATTTAAAGGCATAAACCTGAATTAACCCCTCACAATGACAAATAATTTTATAGCAATGGTGCTAAAACTGCTATGTTTGTCTTTTGTGACTATGTTGGAGATTCTGGTGGGGTCTAGGTGATGTAGACCACTTGGTGGGTAAAGGTCCAGGGCGATTGCCCCATCTGCACTCCCAGTAGTGCTCTGTCCTTACTGCTTGTGTGGTCCAAAGTATTTGTCAAATGTGCTGTCCCTTATTGTCCTGTGCTGTTTTATACATATACTGCTTGCAATGTACTTATTAAACAATGGAAGGCAATAGAGGATGTTACAAGCAGAAATCATTTTTTGCACAATGCATTGTTAGTGCAGCCGACTCCTCATTCTTTTTGGTCAGCAGTGCCAGACAGTACTAAAGTTACCCATAGACATACATTAACATGGACCAAACTGCCGACTGCACAATTTTCTTAGGGTAGACATACACATTAGATAGGTGTCTGGCAAAGGCTTGTTCAGCAGACAGTTCTCTTGGTCAACACCCCATAGACATGTACATTCGGCCTAGACAAACGTACGTGTGTTCCAAATGTACAGAGGGGAAAAGCTGTTGCCAAACAATCCTGGCAAAACTTATCTCACTGAGAATAAAAGGACACGGCAGTTGAAATCCAGCTAAACAATCTTTTTGACCCTCGATATCTGTCATCAAGGAAGAGTCCTGCCAAAAATGGTGCATTCTCCCTGAATACATCTGATATGTATGGCCACCTTAAGGAGGAGGAGATAAGCGGCTCTGTACAACTCTAGTTCTGACTATATTTGGGAAACAGAGGATTACACAATTCCAGTCCAGTTCTTTTTGATCACTGCTTTCCCTGATAAAAGATAATGGGGATGACATAAGCCATGGCATTGTCATAGGATCCCATCGAAATCATCTAGAAAGACTAACAAAAATCTTATCTATGGTCAGAGAGTACAATGTTCTGCTCGTTGATGGCATGTAAAAGCATGTAAATCCAGCTATTAGGGTGGTTTCACACCTGCGTTGGGGATCCTGTTTATCTGCTCCATTCGGCAGCAGGAAAAGGGAATCCCCGCAGCCAAACGTCTCTGTCTTTGGATGGAAGCGAACAGTGCCGGACTATAATGCAGTCTGTCTGCTTTCTGCTGAGCTGCCAGGATTTTGAACAGAAGAAAAAGCTGCCGGATCTGTGACGGAGCCTCCAGCTGAAGGATCCAACGCAGATAGGAAACCACCCTTAGGCCTCATGTCCACGGGGAAAATCAGATCCGCTGCGGATTTGTAACGCGGATTTGGGCTGCGGATGCAGTGCGGATGCACTGTAATTGTCTTTTATTTTTCATGCGGGAGATCAATTGAGTTATGTGCTCTATGAGCTCCCGCACGTGTGATCCGCACTAAAATTGAGCATGTCCATTTTTTTTCATGCTCCAGAAATTTTTTAATTCACTTTTAAATACCATCCGCGAGTATTTATCTACCCGCGGATGGTCAATGCATTCCTATAAGGCGCAGATCCGCGTGCGGGAAAAATGCTGCGGATTTTAATTCTTATTTTCCCCGTGGACATGAGGCCTTAGGCCTCATGTCCACGGGGAAAATGAGGCCCGCTACGGATTCTCCATGGAGAATCCGTAGCGGGTCCCTCCTGCCCCGCGGACATGAGCGCTTAAAATAAGAATTAACTCACCTCTCGCCCGCTCTGGATCTTCCCTTCGCCGCGGCTTCATCTTCTCTCCGTTGCGGCCGGATCTTTTTTCTTCGGCCTGGCGGATGCGCAGGGCACGTCGGTTGCGTGCCCTACGCATGCGCCGGCACGAAGAAAGAACATCCGGCCGCGACGGAGAGAAGATGAAGCCGCAGCGAAGGGAAGATCCGGAGCAGGTGAGTAAATTCTGATTTTGGTCTCCCGCGGATCCGGACGGCTTCCATAGGCTCCAATAGAAGCCCGCGGGAGCCGTCCCCACGGGAGACCCGCACGAAAATGGAGCATGGTCCAGATTTATTCATGCTCCATTTTTTTAAAAATGACTTTTATTGACCATCCGCGGGTATTTATCTACCCCGCGGGTGGTCAATGCATCCCTATGGGATGCGGATCCGCGTGCAGGAGAAGAGTTAAAATCCGCTGCGGATTTTAATTCTTCTTTTGCCCGTGAACATGAGGCCTTAGAGTTTTGGAAAACTTGCATATTTGGATTCCTTCATTCATCCTCGACTCTATCTGAAGAACGTTCCTGGATTGGAGGGGGTCTTTTTCCATCCATTAAGTCTCCCAACAGATTTGTTAGTATATGTTACTTTCTGGATTTGAGGTCACTCCTTTATCTTTTTATCTTGGTCACACTGAGCACCTTTTCTTTGCATTTTTTCCACTTTATGGTTTATCTATGGTCGGCAGAGTTCAATGCTCACCTCACTGATGGCATGTCAAGCACAATAATGCATCTAGAAATTGCAAATTCACAGAACCTTGGTAAATCACAAAGTACATATGTAGCAAAGATTAACTCTATATTTAAAGGATAGGGGATAACTTGCTGATTGGTGGTGACCTCACCACTGAGACTCCGACCAATGCCAAGAACGGGGCTTCCGTGTCCCCATCCTTCTTACTGCAGGCTTACTGCACCCTCTCCATTGAATAGGAGCCTGATTGGAATAAGCATGCTGCCGCTCCATTCATTTTCAATGGGACTGCAGGGGATAGGAGGGTGGTAAGTGCTTGGGTATTTCCTTCAGCCCCATTGAAAATAATGGAGCAGCAGCCGCAGATTCTGACATTACTGTGGGGATGAAGTGACCCAGCAATGACAAGCAGTAGAGGACATAGGACCTCCGTTCTTGCGTAGATAGGGGATAATTTGTGATTCTTGAAAGACCCTTTAACTCAACTACAATGTGAACTACAATGCAGTAAACCCAATTATTATGATGTGCCAGTCATGTAAATGATTGTGGTATTATTGTATCTTGACGCCACCGAAAGCTAGGGGTTTGATAGAAGGAACTCCTCTCTCAAACCCCTAGCTCCCTATTGGGTGAAGGCTGGTAGGTCCTAGTAGCACAGTGTGGATTGATTTGTGCGTTCCCTGCAGGCTTATTGTCAGGGTAACATTTCTTCTTAGGCTTACATTATGAGCTGTAAATGCTGCCATGTTACTACTGTAACATGGCAGCATTAACATCCAATAATGTAAGCCTAAGAAGAAATAGTACCCACACCCCAAGGTCTCCTGCTCACACCTGCCGCCCTCACCGCTTGTGGTTCGGCGCCGGGACTGTCAGCTCCGTGTCGATCGCTCCCCTGCTCACAGCTGCTGCTCTCACCTCTTGTGCTCCACCACAGGAAAATGCGGCCACCCGTGGCCTCAGTGCTGCAAGCGGCTGATCCCCCGCTGACATCTGGCAATGCTGGGCCACTGTGCGCTTGTGGTTCGCAGTGGGGAAAGGCGTCCGGCCATCACCTTAGTGCTGCAGGTGGCTGTCAACTTCATGCCGCCCGCCGTCTCTGTGCCCACTGAGGGCCGCCTTAGTGGCTTCCAGGACCGAGTGCCCAACAAGCTATCCAGCCTATCACGTACAGGGGGCGTCAAGATACAATAATACCAATGATTGCTATATGTCAAAAGGAGAAAGTTCCTTTATTTTGTAAAGGTGGTAGATCCCATGAACACATGAAAGTAACTCATTTTACACCACAATAATGTTTGCAATTAAAATTCTGCTAGCCAATAGTTCTCCCATACATCACCAGCAGGGGGGGCTGTGACATCATTGGAACAACACATTCTACCAAGTTGTAGGAGTATTAATATATTTTAATTACAGAAGAATAATGTTGAGAAAATTAGGCTAAATTAATTGGCACATGACATTATTTCGTAATATCATATAATGTTTCTTAATTAAGGCTTAAGGCATAGTGATTTGTGCATTTGTCCTGTTGCACAAATCCCATTGAAATAATCACTTTCAACAATAAACATTATGATTTTAGTTTCAGTCCGACTCATAATCCTCGTTTCTGTTCAATGCATGCCAAAGTTTACTCCTAATTAAGAGTTTGTCATAAGTTTTTCTTCTACACCTGTATGTACAGCTCACATTATGCTTATTTATTAGGTACATTACCTACTGGTTCCCATACTGGAAGGATTAATATTGGGCAAGATTTATTAAGAATGTTACACACTTTTCACTGCATATTACGCCTGAGATGTACGGGCGTGTGACGCACGGCGAATGGAGTCAGTGAAAGTACATAGACTTTCTTGATCTATTCACATGAGTATGTAGATACACGCGAGAAATAGATCTCAGCATGCTCCATCCTTGGTGTACCATGCGGCGTGAGCCCTATTCTTTTCTATGGGCAGCATATTCAATTTTGTCCATATGCAATACATTGCGTATGGGCGACGATTCATATGCAAGCCTGCTATGAAACAGAGCGGGGAATTTAAAAAATTAAAAACGCCCTCCACATGGCTTTCTGTCTGACTTATTGGCTATTGGATTTTATTCTTGAGATCTGGTAAATACCCAGACAATTCTAGCAGAATTTTCAATAACATTTCTTTTTGACGCATTGTATGTCAAGGGCAGATGCTCTTTCAACCCTGGAGCTCCCTCTAATGTCAGACATACCACATTACACCAAAGCTCCCACAAGTGGCTAGCACTAGCTACTACATGTCAAAGCTCCCTTTGCTGGCTGGCATGCAGTACTACTTCCAATTTTGATGACCTCCCTCTCACATGACACCTAATAAGACTGCCTATGTGCAATCGCTAACTTGGAGGGGGGCACCAGAAGGATGTAGGCTCAGAGTAATCACTGCCCTTAGGTCCACCTGGGAGATGAGATTCTTCCTCCATTAGTTATTTTACACATTTATATACTGCATACTTATTTAGCAGAGCTGTATGTCACCATTGGGGCTCACTGTTTATGTTCAACTATTAGTATGTTTTTGGAGTTTGTGGGGGAACCAGAGTACCCAGAGGAAAGCCACACAAACATAGGGAGAAACTCCATTAAACGCCATGCAGCTGTTGTCCTTGGTGGGAATTGATCATAGGACCCTAGTGCTGCAAGGCAACAATGCTAACTACTGAGCCACCATGCTGTCCCAAAAATGATCAAAACTTTTGATAGAGTTCATTAATAATTAGATCTATTACTGCTCAGTCATAAATTTTTTAGGGTAAAGGCCCATTTAGACACAACGGTTGCTCAAAATTCATTCAAAAGCCGCCTTTTGAGCGATAATCGCTGAATCTAAACGCCTGCCCATCGTGCACTGTTCGTACACTATTTGTTCATTGGTGATCACTGATTACTTTTCTCAGCGCCGCACGCTGATTTTCTTGGCAGTCGGCGCTGATAGTATTGTTTTACCTGGTATCCCGCTGGCAGTTTTTAGCTGAAAACTCCAAGAACAAAGCAGCTGTTTGCATATACAAAACAGCTACTTTGTTCTCGGCACTAACTGTTGTATCCTGCTCCGCCAGCATTAACTCTTAAGTAGCTAATTAGCTACTTAGAGTTATGCAAAGAGGATCACTCAAAACTGTCACTCAAACTGTAATTTGCGTGAATTTTGAGCAATCATATTTCCGTGTAAATGGGCCTTAACTGTTTCTCACAGCAGAGATCTTCAATAATATATATGTTTTCTAGCCTTTCTTTAAGATTCTTTGGCCCTCTGATATCCATCTAATGAACTTGTGTCTAAATTTGGATAGCTCATTTAAGATGCAACTACAACAGAGCTTTGTAAATGGGTTAAATTATACCTTCTTCTTTAGACATCATTCCTCTAACACACACGTAGGCTGACACGTAACATTTTACGATATCGTAAATACAATGTACTACAAGGCTGTAAATCTAGTTATCACGATGTGCCAGTCATGTTAACGATTGCTACATCTATAGCAACAGTATTTATATAGCCATGCATACGTCACTAGAGCTGGTAGTCAAGACAATTGTTAGATATAACAAGCGGGAAACCTCTGAGAACACAGTAGAATTTTTGAAAGGGTTTCGCCCTTCTCACATATGCATTTAACATAGTATAAGAAGGTACACCATAAAGGCCATGATCCTTGGAGAAGGACGAGAACAAGATTTTTGATACATATTAAAATTGAGATTAATACTCTAGAAATACCTCTAGCAGTGTTAGGGCTCAGTCAGACAAGCGTTGTTCCTTTTTGCGCACCTATGTGCGCAAAAAAAAAGCACTCCACTCATTAGCAAAATGCCCATGACCATGGCTCTGTGACCATTGCTTTTAGTGGGACACACGCTAAAGCTGCCAGCCCCATTGAAAGCAATGGGATGCAGGCAACCCCCTCAGTGATTTTCGGGGAAGGGCTTGAAATATAAGCCCTTCCCTGAAAATCATCCCTCGGTGCTGTAAATAATAAAAAATATATATACTCACCCTTCTGATACTATCAGCGCTCTGGCGCGTGTACTCTCATCCATGCCGACACTGTACTGAAGTACTTTCCAGGCGAAGATTTAAAAATCCCTGCCTCCTGAAAGGGCTGTGTTTGATTGGTTGAGTGCTCAGCCAATTACAGGCAGTGCTCATCCATTCATTGACTTTAATGACCAATCACAACCAGTGCTCAGTTGTAATTCAATAGCTGAGCACTGCCTGTGATTGGCTGAGCACTCAGATATTCAGACACAGCCCTTTCAGGAGGCAGGGATTTAAAATCCCCGCCCGCTGAAAAGAACTTCAGTACAGTCCCGGGGAGCCAAGCATCATGACTAGCCAAGCCCGACAGCAGCAGAGAGGTGAGTATAATTTTTATTTTTTTTACACAAGCTAGGAATGATTTTCAGGGAAGGGCTTATATTTCAAACCCTGCCTCGAAAATTCCTGCCGGGGTTGCCTGCGGCCCATTGCTTTCAATGGGTCTGGCTGCAGCGCCGACCCCATTGAAAGCAATAGGAGAAGATTGAGACCCTCTGCCAAGGCTGTGGCAGGGGATTCCTTCATCGTCGAGCGGAGTCCCCTTGTCACTGAACTCTGTGACAGTGCTGTCACAATGTTCAGTGATGATGGGACTCCCCGTGGTAAAATTTTACGTGCAGCACAGACCTTGCAGCTGCTCACACACCCTATCTTTTGCGGGTGCAAAGATTTTGCACCTGTAAAAGACAGACATGTGAACACATCATTGGGAACCAATGGTTCTATTGCTTTTTTTTGCGCATATAGAAATGCGCAAATGACCGCTCGTCTGACTGAGCCCTAAGGATGAAGTTTCATATATGACCATAACGATTGTGTTAGCTTTAGGCCTCCTGCACACAGGTGGATTTGCATTGTGGAGTCCGCGGTGGGTGTCCGCCCCCAGACTCCGCAGCATGCTATGGCAAATCGCGATTTCATCTCCACAAGCTAAATTCATTTGCGATTTTCCACTCGCGGAGAATAAATCACAGCGTGCTGTCAATGGAGTCAATGGTAGCCATCCATCCCTTGGCACTTCCGCAGTGAGTAGTGCGAAAGTATCGCGGGATCCGCGTCATCGCTAGCACTGGTGGCTTCTGCGCATGCGTGATGGAGTGCCGACTGGAACATCTGTAGCACTGACAGAAGACACTGGACAGGTATGCAGGGGTCACCAGCTGGGCACCGGGTCGAACTCCCTTACAGAAATCTTGCATGTGGGGTCCAACCCGCCAATGCGCAGGAGGCCTTAGGGCTTATACAGCTGGACGTATGCGCAACTACGGTCACCGGAGCATAGTTGCACATGAATGGGGTTTTTTTTGTTTTGTTTTTCTTAAACCATTCAAACTCTGGTGTTACCAGAAGGCACTGTTCTCACTTCTCCTGGTGTTCCCTGGTAGGCTCGCAGTGCCTTCTGGTAACACCAGCGCTTTTGAGTTTATTCTCCAGCCCCAAGAGTTATGTCTAACCCAACTCGACTGATGGAGGGGCCTACCCTGAAACGCATATCTGCTGGTTTTAATTGACACAATAAAAAAAGAAAGCTGGATAAATCTTATGCCACTGCCTGTTGAAATTCATTGGAGAGCAGCGTCGGGCTACCAGTTTTGTTTCTCCATTCGATCAATAGATGATTGGTAGGGGTCCACCACTTGAATCCCCATTGAATTAACAGGAGCTGCATCTGCAATACCAACCTGACCACTGCGCTATGGTCCATGCTTTCTGCTTCCTGTGCTGATCGCAGTGACAGCAACACTAGAGATTAGCTGAATGGTGGTGATCCGAGCAGTGGACCCCCGCAGATCATCTATTGACCTGTCAGTCATCAATAGAGAAAAAAGTTCAAATTTTGGGAAAAACCCTTTAAACTTTCTTCATTTTTGATTCAATGATGATCCATTTATGGAATATATAGCAATAACCAATTTTGTAACACAAAACATAGTTTCTTTTTCCCAGAGAACGATCTAAATCTGTGTAGAATGTCTATGTTATCATATCTTTGCAAGAAGTAAAATAATTTTAGAAGTATAATTTACATATCTATTTTACATGTTACATAAATAATGAAATCCTTGAGATGTCTTACTGTACGTGTGGAAATGACAAGATAGAGATGTCTTATGTCTTCTGAGAATTTCCATTTTAGTGCCACACCTGTCTAGTAAATACAGACAGACAGGTCATTACTGCAATTACACTTAGCAAGTAAACATACGAGGCAGAATCCATCAAAATTTTATTCCCTGTCAAGAATAAAGGTTGAGAGATCAAAATGGATGAAAGAGGATTTTTCTCAAAGTCCAACAAAATCCCTCCTTCCCAGTAATATTTGACTTGGTGATAGAAATTAAATGAAACTTTTTGAATTTTGCATGGGAATTATCCTTTAAAGGGGTTGTCCCGCGAAACAAAGTGGGTCTATACACTTCTGTATGGCCATATTAATGCACTTTGTAATGTACATTGTGCATTAATTATGAGCCATACAGAAGTTATAAGAAATTTTTCACTTACCTGTTCCGTTGCTAGCGTCCTCGTTTCCATGGAGCCGTCTAATTTTCAGCGTCTAATCGCCAAATTAGACGCGCTTGCGCAGTCCGGGTCTTCTTCTTTTCTCAATGGGGCTCCGTGTAGCTCCGTGTAGCTCCGCCCCGTCACATGCCGATTCCAGCCAATCAGGAGGCTGGAATCGGCAATGGACAGCACAGAAGCCCGAGGGAGAAGATCCCGGCGGCCATCTTCAGCAGGTAAGTAAGAAGTCACCGGAGCGCGGGGATTCAGGTAAGCGCTGTCCAGTGTTCTTGTTTAACCCCTGCATCGGGGTTGTCTCACGCCGAACGGGGGGGCTGTTGAAAAAAAAAAACCCGTTTCGGCGCGGGACAACCCCTTTAATCATTTTTTCCTTATAAGAGACAACAATCGGGGCCAATGCTGCTGCTGGATCTTAAAATATTCAGTATGTGTCTCAATAATACACTCTTCTCAATTTGTTGTAGTTTATTAAGACTTTCCCCTCCTTTTCCCCCAGTGTTGTTTATCTAGATCACCTACATAGTAATAAATACAGACATATATAATAACAAAATATAGATCCGTCAACAGCAGCGTACTTGTTAACAGTTTCTGTGCAGGCTGCAATTTCACTATTGATAAGTAGACCTGTACTTCATACAAGTTAGGGTGCATTTACAGGCAATTTTCCCACCCGATTTCTGCGCATTGATAGATGTGCAGAAAATCGCTTGAGAAAAGAACCCATTGTTTTTATGGGTTTGTTTACGTGTGCAAATTTTAAATTGCAGCTCTACAACAAGAAGCAGTATGCGTGAAAAATTATAGCATGTTCTCTGTTGAAGAATCGCCCATTCTTACCTATGGGAGCAAAAAAAAATTGCATCATGCAAGTGTGATGCGATGCCTTTTTGCTCCCATAGGGAATAATGGGCTATGGGATTTTCTCACAAAACGCATCTCACTCGCATAAAAATTGCAAACGCGATAGCAGTCCAAGCTTTTTCGCTCATGTAAATGCACTCTTAAAGGATGCTAACCCAGATACATTGCCTAGTGCTTACCTATCTGACTACTAAAAATTTTACATTTGGTTAGAATTTTCAGTGACCTATTTCTACAGCCATTGTATTCTCAGCATATGAAATTTGCTATAGAGGGATTTTAGTTTAGTTTATGAATATTTAACAAAGACTATCGAAAAGCTTGTAGGTTCACACTTGGTGGCTTTTCTCTGCTTTGGTGGGTATAGGCTTTTACTACCCAAAAAGCTGTGGGTTTTCTATGGGATGACAAGATTTTTTTCTATATTTTGGCATATCCTATTCCCACTTTGGCATTTTTTACGTACAGCATCACAATGGTGGCTTCTAAAACAAGCAATTCTACTAAATGTTCCAGAACTCTTCCTTTTTAACAATGCAGGTGAGATCACAACAAAACCATGGTAAAAACCAGAAAACTTCTGTAAAGAAATTGTTTGTCTTGTATGAATTTAACCATAAGAATATAATAAAAGTACATCAATAACTTGAAATCCAGCTGTCTAATAATTTGCAGGTCATCCTTGTGCACCAAAACTGCAAGACATTAGCAGTTTATGATGCAGTAAAAGTAACAGGTTATCTTACTTCGTTGGGTCAGTGCGAGTACAGAAATACCCAATTTATATATTCTTTTAAGCTTTTTCTCCAATTCAGACTTTTAACGACTCAATGGGAACATAAATGATTTTGGTTTGTACAATAAATAATAGAAATTATACTATATGAGTCATTTATGCCACAAACAAAAAACAAACTAAATTTTATTGTGCTTTTTTTCAAGAAAATCAATTATAAGAATGGGTCTGATCCTGATTGACAGAGATTTTAGCAGAGTTAAATGTTCATCTCTAGACTCATCTGCTTCTAGATTGACAGATAAACTCACTGATTCATATCAATTGGCACAAAAAATTCTTGATGTATGGTGGTTACAACACTTTACTGAAAAAGTTTATACCTTTTTTCACACATGCACAAGACCTACATGTTCTTCACTGATAATCTGTTGTTTCAAAGTTTGGTCATTTCTAAACTTCTAACTCCTTTTTTATTCCTGAAACATACAATAACCCCCTACAATTCCTTGAAAACTGAGCAATTACTTTTTACATTTCTCTAAATAATTGACCAAAAAATCCTAACCACTCCTTGATTTTTTTCATAACAACTTCATGCCTAAAATTTAGCCATCCACACTATGGTATGTTCATAAAGCTTATATTACAGGACACTTTATAAGCTTAGCAGCTGCAGGTAATAGAGGGACGAACAAGTTAAGATTACATCTCTGAAATAATATTCTTCACTTGAGTCAACTAAACAAAGCAAAATACTGCCCAGCTAGATCAGACATGATACATAAACTCCAAGATCAGTTACATTAACTAGAATTATATAAATACAGAAAAGCACTGCGGAAAATTAAAGCCAGGTGTTATAGTCGAAAGAATAAAGCTAGTGTGTTATTAGCATTGTGTCTCATATCTAGAGCTGCTAACTCTACAATATCTTATATTTGTAATGCACAAAATGAAAAAATATTCAACCCTCAAACTATAGCGAAATGTTATGCTTCACTTTATAATTTCCGAGATGATTCATCAACTCCTAACCCACTACTGTGGAGATATCCAACTTTTTATATTCCCTTTCGCTCCTTGAGATGTCAGCACAGCAGTTAGAAACATTATCTGCCCCTATAGCTGTGGTAGAAATCAATGATGTTATCTTAAATTATTTAAGCCACTTAAAACTCCTGGTCCTGATGGTTTAACAAGCGATTACTATAAAGTCTTTCAGTCTGTCTTATCATCTCATTTTAACAATATACAAGCAATGGGTAGAATCTCCAAAGAAATGTTACATGACGCGATTATTACTCTTCCTAAAGCAGGGAAAATCTCAAATAGACCTGGAAATTTCTGCCCTATATCATTACTTAACACAGACTTAAAAATATATGTAAAGATTTTAGCCACTAGGTTGGTGGATATTTTACCGACTCTGCTTTATGAAGATTAGGTAGGATTTGTTAAGAGTAGGTACTTGGTTGATAGTACCCATAGATTTATAAACTGTTAGGTCTGGCAGACGTGGGCGTCGTTCTCTGAATCTGTGATTGCCTTTTTTCCTAGCACTGCCATGGTTAAATTGGTTCTTCCTCCTCCTTCCAGCTGCAAATTGTTGGTCATCTCTTCACCACTATATAGAGGCCTCCGACCTGATAGCCCCTGCTGCAGTGTTGATGTATGAACCTTCATATATGCATGTGTCACAGTTGCTCCTGTTTGTTCCTGTGTTTGCAGTTTATGCTTGGTCTACAGTTTGCTCATGTACTTCCAGCTTGGTCCTGAACTTGCTCACTCCTTGGTTCTGCAGATGGCGTGGTGTTATCTAACTTCCTGGCTTCCTGGGATGAGTACTGACAGGGTTAATCAGCGCTTTGGTTCCCGTGCAGGGCTGTCTTGTCAGGGCGAATTCTCTGCTGTTGATAGGCAGGTACTTTCCATCTCCTGCTTCCAGCATAGGGATAGATCCCCTGGTCACCTTGCATTCTAAGTCACGCCTTCCAGCGGTGAGCATCCGGATTTCCAGAGTTGTCTGTCTGCTTTGCCGGTCTGTTCCATCTACTGGTTGGGCGACACAGCAGATCCACATCAAATCCCTAACATAAACATTGCTAACGTTATTAAAAAAACTGGAATGCCTTGTCTGCTTGTTTTCCTCGATGCGAAGAATGTCTTTGACAGAGTCCATTGGGGATACCTAAGTGAAATTCTACTCCAATTTGAGATATCTGGAGTAGCATATTACTCAATTAGGGCACTATAGTCCCTCTGCTGCTGTGCTGACTATTATTTTGCTACATATAACCACATATGTTGCTCTTTCTCATTCCTTCACGTACATAATATTATTAAGTTATTTAAACTGCACAGTGTACAAGGTAAAGAAAAGCTTGCAAAAAACAACTTTGAAATGGCTTTTTTTTCCCCATTACCATTGAAAACATTATAAAAGTCAACAATTTCTAATGGATGCCTGACAGTATACTGTAGAGCAGGTGATAGATGGGGCTTTGTCCACAAATATGAACAGGCCAGAGGAACACAGAAGACAGTCACAGGCAGAAAACAACTGCTCAAGAATAACCTTTACTTGCCTGATGACAAGAATACACTTGATAGTCAACTTGATGGCCAAGGGACTTTCTGTCTCTACCTTGACAACAGAAAATAGCAAGAAGCCATGGCACTCACATAACCCCCACGGAAATGTCTTCTATAGGGGAGGAGACCAAAAAAGTTCTGAGATAATCAGAAAAATGCAAAGCCAACTTCGGGTTATGGACATAGGCCCCTTAGAAATTCCATAACAAACAGCAAGGAAGTGGCAGCATAAAGTGATGCAAAGTGAAACTCCTCGGTTAAAGGAACATTTTTATTGTTTCGTAGTTAAAAAATAGGCGACGTTTCAACCTAATTAAGGTCTTTCTCAAGCCATTAACTGATGAAACAAGGCATAACATCCAGATCTATCTTGACAACATGCAGATATTGCTGCAGGGAGGGACTGACCCCAAATTCTCTCTCTGTCATAATTCTTCTTTAGCGATGACACTGCTGGTCAGGTCTACTGGACCCATTCTACACCAACCAGCTTTGATCTGTAGGTGGCAGAGCAACTTCTTCACTGCTCTTCACTTCTGCATACACTGCTCGCTAATACACTCCCAGAACTCACTACAAAGTATTCATTGGTTTCAACTTCTTTTGGTGGGACAACCACATTCTAATGATTGATGGCGATCCAAGTGGTTGGCCCTTCGCTCAGCACTTGGACAATTATCCCTATCCTGTTCATAGCTAATCCTTTCTTTTGGTGAGACAAACCCTTTACCCTTAGGATTACTTGAGTACATCATGAGTTCACTTCAATTGCTCATTCATTGGTCTTGTGTGCATGTTGGGATTTATCTTTTGTCATCTGGTTGACTAACTCATTTCTGAAAGTCTATCACTTGTATTTTATCCGACCTTTCTACATAAGAATATACAATTTCTTTAAAATGCTTCGCCATCTTAAAATCTTTTTTGAAGGCAACCCTTGGCAGTGGAATCCATCACCCCTTTCATGTAGACTAGAGATGAGCGAGCACCAAAATGCTCGGGTGCTCGTTACTTGGGACGAAAATTTCGCGATGCTCGAGGGTTCGTTTCGAATAACAAACCCCATTGAAGTCAATCGGCGACCCGAGCATTTTTGTATATCGCCGATGCTCGCTAAGGTTTCCATTTGTGAAAATCTGGGCAATTCAAGAAAGTGATGGGAACGACACAGCAACGGATAGGGCAGGCGATGGGCTACATGTTGGGCTGCATCTCAAGTTCCCAGGTCCCACTATTAAGCCATAATAGCAGCAAGAGTGCCCCCCCCCCCTCCCAACAATTTTTACTTCTGAAAAGCCCTCATTAGCAATGCATACCTTAGCTAAGCACCACACTACCTCCAACAAAGCACAATCACTGCCTGCATGACACTCCGCTACCACTTCTCCTGGGTTACATGCTGCCACCCCCCACCCCCGCATGACCCAGTGTCCACAGCACACACCAAAGTGTCCCTGCGCAGCCTTCAGCTGCCCTCATGCCACGCCACCCTCATGTCTATTTATAAGTACGTCTGCCATGAGGAGGAACCGCAGGCACACACTGCAGAGGGTTCGCACGGCTAGGCAGCGACCCTCTTTAAAAGGGGCAGGACGATAGCCCACAATGCTGTACAGAAGCAATGAGAAATATAATCCTGTGCCACCGCCATCAGGAGCTGCACACGTGGGCATAGCAATGGGGAACCTATGTGCCACACACTATTCATTCTATCAAGGTGTCTGCATGTCCCAGTCAGACCGGGGTTTTTTATAAATAGTCACAGGCAGGTACAACTCCGCAATGGGAATTTCGTGTGCACCCACAGCATGGGTGGCTCCCTGGAACCCACCGGCTGTACATAAATGTATCCCATTGCAGTGCCCTGGACAGCAGAGCTAACGTCAGATTAAATGCAGGTGGGCTTCGGCCCACACTGCATGCCCCAGTCAGACTGGGGTTTTTTATAAGTAGACACAGGCAGGTACAACTCCCTATTGTGAAGTCCGTGTGGACGAACAGCATGGGTGGCTCCCTGGAACCCACTGGCGGTACATAAATATATCCCATTGCAGTGCCCAGCACAGCTGAGGTAATGTCATGTTTCATGCAGGTGGGCTTCGGCCCACACTGCATGCCCCAGTCAGACTGGGGTTCTTTAGAAGTGGACACATGCAGTTACAACTCCGTGTGGACCGACAGCATGGGTGGGTCCCAGGAAGCCACCGGCGGTACATAAATATATCCCATTGCAGTGCCCAGCACAGCTGATGTAACGTCAGCTTTAATGCAGGTGGGCAAAAAATTAATTGGATTACACCGTAGGCGAGGACCCCAAAAAATTGGTGTACCAACAGTACTAATGTACCTCAGAAAAATTGTCCATGCCCAACCAAGAGGGCAGGTGAAACCCATTAATCGCTTTGGTTAATGTGGCTTAATTTGTAACTAGGCCTGGAGGCAGCCCAGTTAAAATAAAAATTGGTTCAGGTGCAAGTTTCAACGCTTTAATGAGCATTGAAACGTATAAAAATTGTTTACAAAAATTATATGACTGAGCCTTGTGGGCCTAAGAAAAATTGCCCATTCGGCGTGATTACGTCAGGTTTCAGGAGGAGGAGCAGGAGGAGGAGGAGGATGAATAGAATACACAGATTGATGAAGCTAAAAGGTCCCCGTTTTTGATGGTGATAGAGAACGATGCTTCCATCCGTGGGTGCAGCCTACGTATAGCTTAGGTATCGCTGCTGTCCGCTGGTGGAGAAGAGAAGTCTGGGGAAATCCAGGCTTTGTTCCTCTTGATGAGTGTAAGCCTGTCGGCACTGTCGGTTGACAGGCGGGTACGCTTATCCGTGATGATTCCCCCAGCCGCACTAAACACCCTCTCTGACAAGACGCTAGCCGCAGGACAAGCAAGCACCTCCAGGGCATACAGCGTGAGTTCAGGCTACTTGTCCAGCTTCGACACCCAGTAGTTGTAGGGGGCAGAGGCATCACGGAGGACGGTCGTGCGATCGGCTACGTACTCCTTCACCATCCTTTTACAGTGCTCCCACCGACTCAGCCTTGACTGGGGAGCGGTGACACAGTCTTGCTGGGGAGCCAGAAAGCTGTCAAAGGCCTTAGAGAGTGTTCCCCTGCCTGTGCTGTACATGCTGCCTGATCTCCGCGCCTCCCCTGCTACCTGGCCCTTGGAACTGCGCCTTCTGCCACTAGCGCTGTCGGATGGGAATTTTACTATCAGCTTGTCCGCCAGGGTCCTGTGGTATAGCATCACTCTCAAACCCCTTTCCTCTTCGGGTATGAGAGTGCAAAGGTTCTCCCTATACCGTGGGTCGAGCAGTGTGTACACCCAGTAATCCGTAGTGGCCAGAATGCGTGTAACGCGAGGGTCACGAGAAAGGCATCCTAACATGAAGTCAGCCATGTGTGCCAGGGTACCTGTACGCAACACATGGCTGTCCTCACTAGGAAGATCACTTTCATGATCCTCCTCCTCCTCCTCCTCCTCCTCCTCAGGCCATACACGCTGAAAGGATGACAGGCAAGCAGCATGGGTACCCTCAGCAGTGGGCCAAGCTGTCTCTTCCCCCTCCTCCTCATGCTCCTCCACCTCCTCCTCCTCCACCTCAATGCGCTGAGATATAGACAGGAGGGTGCTCTGACTATCCAGCGACATACTGTCTTCCCCCGCCTCCGTTTCCGAGCGCAAAGCGTCTGCCTTTATGCTTTGCAGGGAACTTCTCAAGAGGCATAGCAGAGGAATGGTGACGCTAATGATTGCAGCATCCCCGCTCACCATCTGGGTAGACTCCTCAAAGTTTCCAAGGACCTGGCAGATGTCTGCCAACCAGGCCCACTCTCCTGTAAAGAATTGAGGAGGCTGACTCCCACTGCGCTGCCCATGTTGGAGTTGGTATTCCACTATAGCTCTACGCTGCTCATAGAGCCTGGCCAACATGTGGAGCGTAGAGTTCCACTGTGTGGGCACGTCGCACAGCAGTCGGTGCACTGGCAGATAAAACCGATGTTGCAGGGTGCGCAGGGTGGCAGCGTCCGTGTGGGACTTGCGGAAATGTGCGCAGAGGCGGCGCACCTTTCCGAGCAGGTCTGACAAGCGTGGGTAGCTTTTCAGAAAGCGCTGAACCACCAAATTAAAGACGTGGGCCAGGCATGGCACGTGCGTGAGGCTGCCGAGCTGCAGAGCCGCCACCAGGTTACGGCCGTTGTCACACACGACAATGCCCGGTTGGAGGCTCAGCGGCGAAAGCCAGCGGTCGGTCTGCTCTGTCAGACCCTGCAGCAGTTCGTGGGCCATGTGCCTCTTATCTCCTAAGCTGAGTAGTTTCAGCACGGCCTGCTGACGCTTGCCCACCGCTGTGCTGCCACGCCGCGCGACACCGACTGCTGGCGACGTGCTGCTGCTGACACATCTTGATTGCGAGACAGAGGTTGCGTAGGAAGAGGAGGAGGAGGAGGAGGGTGGTTTAGTGGAGGAAGCATACACCGCCGCAGATACCACCACCGAGCTGGGGCCCGCAATTCTGGGGGTGGGTAGGACGTGAGCGGTCCCAGGCTCTGACTCTGTCCCAGCCTCCACTAAATTCACTCAATGTGCCGTCAGGGAGATATAGTGGCCCTGCCTGCCTGTGCTTGTCCACGTGTCCGTTGTTAAGTGGACCTTGGCAGTAACCGCGTTGGTGAGGGTGCGTACAATGTTGCGGGAGACGTGGTCGTGCAGGGCTGGGACGGCACATCGGGAAAAGTAGTGGTGACTGGGAACCGAGGAGCGCGGGGCCGCCGCCGCCATCATACCTTTGAAAGCCTCCGTTTCCACAACCCTATACGGCAGCATCTCCAGGCTGATAAATTTGGCTATGTGCACGTTTAACGCTTGAGCGTGCGCGTGCGTGGCGGCGTACTTGCGCTTGCGCTCCAACACTTGCGCTAGCGACGGCTGGACGGTGCGCTGAGGGACATTGGTGGATGGGGCCGAGGACAGCGGAGGTGAGGGTGTGGGTGCAGGCCGGGAGACGGTAGTGCCTGTGTCCTGAGAGGGGGGTTGGATCTCAGCGGCAGGTTGGGGCACAGGGGGAGAGGCAGCGGTGCAAACCGGAGGCGGTGAACGGCCTTCGTCCCACCTTGTGGGGTGCTTGGCCATCATATGTCTGCGCATGCTGGTGGTGGTGAGGCTGGTGGTGGTGGCTCCCCGGCTGATCTTGGCGTGACAAACCTTGCACACCACTGTTCGTCGGTCGCCTGCACTCTCAGTGAAAAACTGCCAGACCTTTGAGCACCTCAGCTTCTGCAGGGTGGCATGGCGCGAGGGAGCGCTTTGGGAAACAGTTGGTGGATTATTCGGTCTGGCCCTGCCTCTACCCCTGGCCACCGCACTGCCTCTTCCAACCTGCCCTGCTGCTGCACTTGCCTCCCCCTCTGAAGACCTGTCCTCAGTAGGCGTAGAAAACCAGGTGGGGTCAGTCACCTCATCGTCCAGCTGCTCTTCCTCCGAATCCTCTGTGCGCTCCTCCCTCGGACTTACTGCCCTTACTACTACCTGAGTGATAGACAACTGTGTCTCATTGTCATCGTCCTCCTCACCCACTGAAAGCTCTTGAGACAGTTGCCGGAAGTCCCCAGCCTCATCCCCCGGACCCCGGGAACTTTCCAAAGGTTGGGCATTGGTCACGAGAAACTCCTCCAGTGGGAGAGGATTCGGAACCATTGCTGCCCATTCTGGGCAGGGGCCCGAGAACAGTTCCTGGGAGTCTGCCTGCTCCTCAGAATGTGTCATTGTAATGGAGTGAGGCTGGGAGGAAGGAGGAGCAGCAGCCAGAGGATTCAGAGTTGCAGCAGTGGACGGCGCAGAATTCTGGGTGGTCGATAGATTGCTGGATGCACTTTCTGCTATCCACGACAGGACCTGCTCACACTGCTCATTTTCTAATAAAGGTCTACCGCGTGTACCCATTAATTGTGAGATGAATGTGGGGACGCCAGAAACGTGCCTCTCTCCTAATCCCGCAGCAGTCGGCTGCGATACACCTGGATCAGGAGCTCGGCCTGTGCCCACACCCTGACTTGGGCCTCCGCGTTCTCGCCCGCGTCCACGTCCTCTAGGCCTACCCCTACCCCTCAGCATGGTGTATTACCAGTAGAGCAGAAACAGAACGCTGTAATTAAATGTGCCGCTTATTGGCCTGTGGTTGGAGGCTGACTTCGCTTACGGAACGCACAGCAGAGCCAGGAAAGAATTTTGCGCAAGCCTGCTGTAACACTTAGCTGGCTGTGTATTAATTAGAACTACTACCCCCAGCAGAGACGCAGTACACTCAGGACGGTCACAGGCAGCCCAAATAGAATGCTTTTTCCCAAATTTTTTTGGAAGAGCCCACTGCCTATATACACAGTATATCTCTTTCACTGTCCCTGCCTCACCACTACTGGCCCTGGACTATGTAAAATTACTGCAGACTGTTTCCCTCTGGACAGGATGACAGCGGTGATGTGATGGGCAACGCAGAGCCAGGAAAGAATTTTGCGCAAGCCTGCTGTAACACTTAGCTGGCTGCATATTAATTAGAACTACTACCCCCAGCAGAGATGCAGTACACTCAGGACGGTCACAGGCAGCCCAAATAGAATGTTTTTTCCCAAATTTTTTTGGAAAAGCCCACTGCCTATATACACAGTATATCTTTTTCACTGTCCCTGGCTCACCACTACTGGCCCTGGACTATGTAAAATTACTGCAGACTGTTTCCCTCTGGACAGGATGACAGCGGTGATGTGTAACGCACAGCAGAGCCAGGAAAGAATTTTGCGCAAGCCTGCTGTAACACTTAGCTGGCTGCGTATTAATTAGGACTACTACCCCCAGCAGAGACGCAGTACACTCAGGACGGTCACAGGCAGCCCAAATAGAATGTTTTTTCCCAAATTTTTTTGGAAAAGCCCACTGCCTATATACACAGTATATCTCTTTCACTGTCCCTGCCTCACCTCTACTGGCCCTGGACTATGTAAAATTACTGCAGATTGTTGTAATGCCTTCCCTGTCTTTCTATTGGCCAGAAAAGCGTGCTAACGTCTCAGAGATGAAAGTGAAAGTAACTCGAACATCGCGTGGTGCTCGCCTCTAGTAACCAGCATCTCGAACACGCTAATACTCGAACGAGTATCAAGCTCGGACGAGTACGTTCGCTCATCTCTAATGTAGACGCAACATATTTTAATAATTACTTTATTTTTGTTCTGGAAAATAGAAACATATACTTAATTAGACATTCTAAACAGACTCTACTTTCTTCTGGTGAACAGGTTATTTCTTAAGAGCTTATAATCCTCTTCTTTTTTGGGTGTATTTCCTATTAAAATGTTCTAGTAAACCAATAATGCAGAGAAAGTCAAAAGTAGGACTTATAAGGTTGATAAATCTTGGTTTACTGCAGGTTTAGCCTCTTTCTTCTCTTTCAAGATGACATCTTACTAATTCTCTGTGTCAGCAAAATTATTAATGAGCTGACCCCACCCCGCACTCAATCATACACATTCATGGACTTTCTTATTTTCCTGGTAATAAATATCAGAGATTATTCATTACAGTGGTGACAATAAGCATTGTCATCATGGATACATAGCAATGTCTGGATTTTGCATATGATGTTACCAGCTAATTTAACCCCTTCCTGTCCCAGGATGTAAATGTACATTCTGGCTGGGAAGCAATTCATGCGAATGGACATACATTTATGTCCTACAGATGGCACGGGCTCAGAAGCTGAATCTGAGCCATTCATAGCGGGAGAAGGCTGTGACCAACAGACAGCCTACCGCTGCAACAGGGGAGATCGATGAGAACACCCATCCCCACTTTTAACCCCTTACATGCAGTAATCAATGTTGATCGCAGCATGTAAAGGGTTTACAGAGGAGGGGGGGTACCTCCCTCTGCAACATCAACGGCCAACTACCATGCAATCGCGGCGGACCAATGGATTGACATGGCAACCGGCATCCAGACAATGGTGTCCTGATCTGCCGTGGCCTGTGATTGCTATGAGAAGCGATTATACTTCTGTACTGCAATGTACTCTTGCAGAAATACTGCAGTGTGTTATCAGTGCAATCATAGCATTACAGCTTCCAGTCTCCTATAGGGACCTAATAAAATGTAAAAAATAAAAATACAGGCAGTAAAAAAAAATGGTAAAAATATAGTAAAAAAAACAACTTCTTTGTATAAAAACACCCACACTTGATGTCATTGTATTTATAATAACCTATAAAGTAAATGGAACAGACTTTTTATCCTGCACAGCAAACATTAAAAAAAAGACTGAGCCAAAATGTATTTTTTTGTTCAATAAACAAAACACAATAGAAGTGATTGAAAAAGTCATATGTACCCCAAAATGGTACCAGTAAAAAAAACACAACTTATCACACAAAAAACAAGCTTTCACAGGGCCCCGTCAAGGGAAAGTTATTGTACAACAATTGCAGAATTGTTTTTTTTTTCTCCCTGCCCTCCGAAAAAAATTAATAAAAGTTATGCAGTACATTATATGTACCCCAAAAAATGGTACCAATGGAATCTACAGCTCGCCATGCAAAAAGCAAACCCTCATATGGTCATATCAACGATAAAATAAAAAAGTTATAGTTTTTGAAAAGTGGAGATGAACAATGCTGAAAATCGCAACATCCATAGGTCCAAAATGGGCCATGTCACTAAGATGTTAAAAGTATTTACAGATATTTGAAAATATCTAAGGGTGTCTTTAAATGGCCATATTTGCTGTGGGCTTTTTGCAATGAAATGGCAGTGAATTTTGCCATGGATTTTGGTGTGGATTTGCCATGGAATTCAGCCTTTGCCGTACAAAAGGTTGAAATCCACACTTAAAATGTGCAGCATAAATTGACAAATTGCAGATTTAGAATATGGAGATTGGTATTTTAAATACTTAATACAGAATTTTTCCACTCTATGCGGGTGAGATTTTTTATATCTTGTCCACATGGCTTGTACTGTAAAGGCTGCAGATTTACCACAGCCTTTAACAGCCTGTGTGAAGGAACCCTAAAACTAAAATTCCAAGCTTAAAATGATAAAATACTGCAATGTTCAATATTTAAATATCTATTTTGCAAAACTGATTTTCCAGTAGTGGGTATCTCAGAGATGTGTGAGTGGATTTCCAGTGGACCTGCAATTTAAATGCTCATTTTACTAGAAAATCAATGAAGGGATTTTACCAAAAATGTCATTTTATATTCCAATTTTAATGCAAAGTGCATTTGAGAAAAATTCTGCAAAATTTGTAAAAATTTTATGCAACTTTGCCTGCCTGTGCACCAGAAAAGAAAATCTATGAGCAGGCATAGATTTTCAAGTCTGGTATAGATTATGGTTGTTACTCGACAACCAAATCAAGTTTCCCACCAAGAAATTAGTCCCCTCAGAACGACTATTATCTGCCACCCACTTAAAATTTTGAACCGCCCCCCCGAAGATTCTTTTAAATATTCTCCCACTCTGCCTCGATGTTAGAGGCGAACTTATTCTTCTCTGGCACCCCCTACTCTGGGACCAAAGCATGGATGAAACCCAAAAATACAAAAGAAAGGCAACATCCCCAAAGATTCCAACAATCTACTGTCCAGTACAAATTCAGCTAAAGGCAAAACCCCTGACCAATCCTCCCGATTCTCTGAGACATAACACCGTAAGTAATGTTCCAGACTCTGGTTACATCTCTCTGTCTGGCCATTAGTCTGCGCATGATATTCCAAGGAAAAAGCGAGCTGATTTTCCAACCAAGAGCAAATAAAATGCCAGAATCTGGAAAAATAAACTGGACCCCATGATATTGGCTAGTAACTAGAGATGAGCGAGCGTACTCGTCCGAGCTTGATGCTCGTTCGAGTATTAGGGTGTTCGAGATGCTCGTTATTCGAGACGAGCACCACGCGGTGCTCGACTCCATTACATTTCCTTCTCTGAGAAATTTGCACGCTTTTCTGGCCAATAGAAGCACAGGGAAGGCATTACAACTTCCTCCTGTGACGTTCCAGCCCTATTCCACCCCCCTGCAGTGAGGGTCTGGGCAAATCAGATGACATCCGAGTATTTAAATCGGCCCCTTCCGCGGCTCGCCACAGATGCACCCTGAGAGAGATCAGGGACAGTGCTGTCTTGCTGTAGCTCCTATAGGGAGAGTGTTAGGTGTTATTTCAGTCTTCAAGAACCCCAACCGTCCTTCTTAGGGCCACACCTGACCGTGTGCAGTACTGTTGAGGCTGCTTTTAGCAGTGTTGCACAATTTTTTTTTTTTTGTATATCGGGCGTGCAGAGCATTGCATCCTCAGTCTGCAGTCATTTTACAGAGTATAGGGGCAGTACTGGTGAGGCAGGGACAGTGGTACAGGGAAAGAGGTATACTGGCTATATAGACAGTGGGCTTTTTCAAAAAAATTGGGGAAGAATACTATATTTGGGCGGCCTGTGACCGTCTTCAGTTTACTGCGTGTCTGCTGGGGGTAGTAGTCGGTAATTAATACCCAGCTAAGCGTTACAGCAGGCTTGCGCATAATTGTTTCCTGGCTCTGCTGTGCCTGTTACATGATCGCCATCATCCCGCCACAGGGAAACAGTATACATAATATACACTGCATACGGTGTCTGTCTGGTTTTTCACCTCACCATTTTAAAAAATAGAAGCAAAATACTTAAGGCCTACCACTGCCCTTTGGCCACTTGACTGCTTCTGCGCTGTGAATTCCAGTAGCTCAGTCATACGCACCTAGGTCTCACTACAGGCTTGCGCATAATTGTTTCCTGGCTCTGCTGTGCCCGTTACATGATCGCCGTCATCCCACCACAGGGAAACAGTATACAATATATATGCTGCATACGGTGTCTGTCTGGTTTTTCACCTCACCATTTTAAAAAATAGAAGCAAAATACTTAAGGCCTACCACTGGCCTTTGGCCACTTGACTGCTTCTGCGCTGTGAATTCCAGTAACTCAGTCATACGCACCTAGGTCTCACTACAGGCTTGCGCATAATTGTTTCCTGGCTCTGCTGTGCGTTCCGTAAGCGAAGTCAGCCTCGAACCACAGGCCAATAAGCGGCACATTTAATTACAGCGTTCTGTTTCTGCTCTACTCGTAATACACCATGCTGAGGGGTAGGGGTAGGCCTAGAGGACGTGGACGGGGGCGAGGACGCGGAGGCCCAAGTCAGGGTGTGGGCACAGGCCGAGCTCCTGGTCCAGGTGTATCGCAGCCGACTGCTGCGGGATTAGGAGAGAGGCACGTTTCTGGGGTCCCCAGATTCATCTCACAATTAATGGGTCACCGCGGTAGACCTTTATTAGAAACTGAGCAGTGTGAGCAGGTCCTGTCGTGGATGGCAGAAAGTGCATCCAGCAATCTATCGACCACCCAGTCTTCTACGCCATCCACAGCTGCAACTCTGAATCCTCTGGCTGCTGCTCCTCGTTCCTCCCAGCCTCCTCACTCCATCAAAATGACACATTCTGAGGAACATGCAGACTCCCAGGAACTGTTCTCGGGCCCGTGCCCAGATTGGGAAGCAATGGTTCCTCTCCCACCGGAGGAGTTTGTCGTGACTGATGCCCAACCTTTGGAAAGTTCCCGGGGTCCGGGGGATGAGGCTGGGGACTTCCAGCAACTGTCTCAAGAGCTTTCAGTGGGTGAGGAGGACGATGACGATGAGACACTGTTGTCTATCAGTGAGGTAGTAGTAAGGGCAGTAAGTCCGAGGGAGGAGCGCACAGAGGATTCGGAGGAAGAGCAGCTGGACGATGAGGTGACTGACCCCACCTGGATGGCTAAGCCTACTAAGGACAGGTCTTCAGAGGGGGAGGCAAGTGCAGCAGCAGGGCAGGTTGGAAGAGGCAGTGCGGTGGCCAGGGGTAGAGGCAGGGCCAGACCGAATAATCCACCAACTGTTTCCCAAAGCGCCCCCTCGCGCCATGCCACCCTGCAGAGGCCGAGGTGCTCAAAGGTCTGGCAGTTTTTCACTGAGAGTGCAGACGACCGACGAACTGTGGTGTGCAAGGTTTGTCGCGCCAAGATCAGCCAGGGAGCCACCACCACCAGCCTCACCACCACCAGCATGCGCAGGCATATGATGGCCAAGCACCCCACAAGGTGGGACGAAGGCCGTTCACCACCTCCGGTTTGCACCACTGCCTCTCTCCCTGTGCCCCAACCTGCCACTGAGATCCAACCCCCCTCTCAGAACACAGGCACGACCGTCTCCCGGCCTGCACACACACGCTCAACTCCACTGTCCTCGGCCCCATCCAGCAATGTCTCTCAGCGTAGCGTCCAGCCGTCGCTACCGCAACTGTTTGAGCTCAAGTGCAAGTACGCCGCCATGCACTCACACGCTCAAGCGTTAAACGTGCACATAGCCAAATTGATCAGCATGGAGATGCTGCCGTATAGGCTTGTGGAAAGTGAGGCTTTCAAAAACATGATGGCGGCGGCGGCCCCGCGCTACTCGGTTCCCAGTCACCACTACTTTTCCCGATGTGCCGTCCCAGCCCTGCACGACCACGTCTCCCGCAACTTTGTATGCGCCCTCACTAACGCGGTTACTGCCAAGGTCCACTTAACAATGGACATGTGGACAAGCACAGGCAGGCAGGGCCACTATATCTCCCTGACGGCACATTGGGTGAATTTAGTGGAGGCTGGGACCAAGTCAGAGCCTGGGACCGCTCACGTCCTACCCACCCCCAGAATTGCGGGCCCCAGCTCGGTGGTGGTATCTGCGGCGGTGTATGCTTCCTCCACTAAACCACCCTCCTCCTCCTACGCAACCTCTGTCTTGCAATCAAGATGTGTCAGCAGCAGCACGTCGCCAGCAGTCGGTGTCGCGCGGTGTGGCAGCACAGCGGTGGGCAAGCATCAGCAGGCCGTGCTGAAACTACTCAGCTTAGGAGATAAGAGGCACACGGCCCACGAACTGCTGCAGGGTCTGACAGAGCAGACCGACCGCTGGCTTTCGCCGCTGAGCCTCCAACCGGGCATGGTCGTGTGTGACAAAGGCCGTAACCTGGTGGCGGCTCGGCAGCTCTGCAGCCTCACGCACATGCCATGCCTGGCCCACGTCTTTAATTTGGTGGTTCAGCGGTTTCTGAAAAGCTACCCACGCTTGTCAGACCTGCTCGGAAAGGTGCGCCGGGTCAGCGTACATTTCCGCAAGTCCCACACGGACGCTGCCACCCTGCGGACCCTGCAACATCGGTTTAATCTGCCACTGCACCAACTGCTGTGCGATGTGCCCACACGGTGGAACTCTACGCTCCACATGTTGGCCAGGCTCTATGAGCAGCGTAGAGCTATAGTGCAATACCAACTCCAACATGGGCGGCATAGTGGGAGTCAGCCTCCTCAATTCTTTACAGAAGAGTGGGCCTGGTTGGCAGACATCTGTCAGGTCCTTGGAAACTTTGAGGAGTCTACCCAGATGGTGAGCGGCGATGCTGCAATCATTAGTGTCACCATTCCTCTGCTATGCCTCTTGAGAAGTTCCCTGCAGAGCATAAAGGCAGACGCTTTGCGCTCGGAAACGGAGGCGGGGGAAGACAGTATGTCGCTGGATAGTCAGAGCACCCTCATGTCTATATCTCAGCGCATTTTGGAGGAGGAGGAGGAGGGGGGGGAGGAGCATGAGGAGGAGGGGGAAGAGACAGCTTGGCCCACTGCTGAGGGTACCCATGCTGCTTGCCTGTCATCCTTTCAGCGTGTATGGCCTGAGGAGGAGGAGGAGGAGGATCCTGAAAGTGATCTTCCTAGTGAGGACAGCCATGTGTCGCGTACAGGTACCCTGGCACACATGGCGGACTTCATGTTAGGATGCCTTTCTCGTGACCCTCGCGTTACATGCATTCTGGCCACTACGGATTACTGAGTGCACACACTGCTTTACCCACGGTATAAGGTGATCCTTTCCACTCTCATACCCGAAGAGGAAAGGGGTTCGAGAGTGATGCTATACCACAGAACCCTGGCGGACAAACTGATGGTAAAATTCCCATCTGACAGCGCTAGTGGCAGAAGGCGCAGTTCCGAGGGCCAGGTAGCAGGGAAGGCGCGGAGATCAGGCAGCATGTACAGCGCAGGCAGGGGAACACTCTCCAAGGCCTTTGCCAGCTTTATGGCTCCCCAGCAAGACTGTGTCACCGCTCCCCAGTCAAGGCTGAGTCGGCGGGAGCACTGTAAAAGGATGGTGAGGGAGTACGTAGCCGATCGCACGACCATCCTCCGTGACGCCTCTGCTCCCTACAACTACTGGGTGTCAAAGCTGGACACGTGGCCTGAACTCGCGCTGTATGCCCTGGAGGTGCTTGCTTGTCCTGCGGCTAGCGTCTTGTCAGAGAGGGTGTTTAGTGTGGCTGGGGGAATCATCACGGATAAGCTTAGCCGCCTGTCAACTGACAGTGCCGACAGGCTTACACTCATCAAGATGAACAAAGCCTGGATTTCCCCAGACTTCTCTTCTCCACCAGCGGACAGCAGCGGTACCTAAACAATACGTAGGCTGCACCCGCGGATGGAAGCATCATTCTCTATCACCATAAAAAACGGGGACCTTTTAGCTTCATCAATCTGTGTATTATATTCATCCTCCTCCTCCTGCTCCCCCTCCTGAAACCTCACGTAATCACGCAGAACGGGCAATCTTTCTTAGGCCCACAAGGCTCAGTCATATTACTTTTGTAAATAATGTTTATACGTTTCAATTCTCATTAAAGCGTTGAAACTTGCACCTGAACCAATTTTTATTTTAACCTGGCTGCCTCCAGGCCTAGTTACAAATTAAGCCACAGTAACCAAAGCGATTAATGGGTTTCACCTGTCCTCTTGGTTGGGCATAGGCAATTTTTCTGAGGTATATTAGTACTGTTGGTACACCAATTTTTTTGGGCCCTCGCCTACAGTGTAATCCTAGTAATTTTTAAGGGCTTCGCCTGCACTCATGGTACAGCAAGGTGTGTGGGGTTGGCCTACACTTTTGCTACATAAATGTAACTGGGGCCTTGTCTATACTGCAACTACTGAAATGTGAAAGAGACTGTTATCTCCCTAAACTGCTGCAACGGGAATGTTACTGTGGCCTGTCTTGACTGCTACTACTACTGGAATGGAACTAATACTGTGCCCCCCCTATACTGCTGCTTCGGAATTGTTACTGGGGCCTGGTTTGACTGCTACTACTACTGAAATGGAACTAAGACTGTGCTCCCCCTATACTGCTGCTTCGGAATTGTTACTGGGGCCTGTCTTGACTGCTACTATTACTGAAATGGAACTAAGACTGTGCTCCCCCTATACTGCTGCTTCGGAATTGTTACTGGGGCCTGTCTTGACTGCTACTATTACTGAAATGGAACTAAGACTGCGCTCCCCCTATACTGCTGCTTCTGAATTGTTACTGGGGCCTGTCTTGAGTGCTACTATTACTGAAATGGAACTAAGACTGTGCTCCCCCTATACTCCTACTTCGGAATTGTTACTGGGGCCTGTCTTCAGTGCTACTATTACTGAAATGGAACTAAGACTGTGCTCCCCCTATACTGCTGCTTCGTAATTGTTACTGGGACCTGTGTGGACTGTTACTACTACTGAAATGGAACTAATACTGTGCTCCCCCTATAATGATGCTAGTGATATGTTACTGGGGCCTGTCCCTAATGCTACCGCTGAAATGTTACTAATTCTGGGCTCTGCCTATACCGCTGCTAATGCTATGTCACTGGGGTGTGGAAACGGAGGCTTCCCAAAGACATGATGGCGGCGAGGCCATTTCCCACCAACGCGGTTACTGTTAAGGTGCATATAACCACAGACACGTGGAGAGGACACATAGTGCCTCAAAAACATCCCCCTCCTCCTCCAACAATGAAAACATTCTTGGCAAATACCTTTGCATTGGTCCGTCTGGTGGCAGTCCAAGAATTTCACCTTTAACGACACAACAAGAGAGCCCCCCCACACCATCCTCCCGCCACGGCCCACCTAATCCTGGCCACATTCCGAAAACCAACTAAATAAAACCGCGCTACTAGGTCAGCAGTCACCACCACATTCCCACCAACGCGGTTACTGTTAAGGTACATATTACCAGTCTGACTGGGGCATGCACTGTGGGCCGAAGCCCACCTGTATTGTATCTGACGTTAGCTCTGCTGTCCAGGGCACTGCAATGGGATTTGTTTATGTACCGCCGGTGGGTTCCAGGGAGCCACCCATGCTTTGGGTCCACACGGACTTCACATTAGGGATTTGTACCTGCCTGTGTATTAAAAACCCCGGTCAGACTGGGGCATGCAGTGTGGGCCGAAGCCCACCTGCATTTAATCTGACGTTACCTCAGCTGTGCTGGGCAATGCAATGGGATTTATTTATGTAACGCCGGTGGCTTCCTGGGACCCACCCATGCTGTCGGTCCACACGGAGTTGTACCTGCCTGTGTCTACTTATAAAGAACCCCAGTCTGACTGGGGCATGCAGTGTGGGCCAAAGCCCAGCTGTATTTAATCTGACATTAGCTCTACTATCCGGGGCACTGCATTGGGACAAACTACTAAGATTTGTGCAGAGGCCTATGTCCTGGGTGCAGTGAAAGTCCGCTTCCAGCCTAGGATTGCTGAATCTGTGGGCCAAGGCCTATGCCGTGGGCGCGGTGCAAGTCTGCCATGTTTGGCCGCTCAGATCAATTTTTTGTTCATGTCTTGGGTTTCCTAGGACCCACCTATGCTGTTGGTGCAAACTTAGTTCCCATTGCAGGGTTTGACCTGTCTGGCACAAAGGCACTGACTGACTTGGGTAGGGGGCAGAGCGCTGACGGCTTTCCCCTTGCAGTTTGGATTGAGCTATGCGACACCTTGACAGAATGAATACTGTGTGGCACATGGATTCCCCATTGCTATGCCCACGTTTGCAGCTCCTAACGGAGGTGGCACAGGATTGGAGTTCTCATTGCTTCTGTACAGCATTGTGGGCTATCGCCCCGCCCCTTTTAAAGAGGGTCGCTGCCTGGCCCTGCCAACCCTCTGCAGTGTGTGCCTGCGGTTCCTCCTCATGACAGACGCACTTATAAATAGACATGAGGGTGGTGTGGCTATGAGGCCAGCGTGTGGCATAAGGGCAGCTGAAGGCTGCGCAGGGACACTTTGGTGTGCGCTGTGGACACTGCGTCATGCGGGGGGGGGGGGGTTGGGCAGCATGTTACCCAGGAGAAGTGGCAGCGGAGTGTCATGCAGGCAGTGATTGTGCTTTGTTGGAGGTAGTGTGGTGCTTAGTTAAGGTATGCCTTGCTAATGAGGGTTTTGCAGAAGTAAAAATTGTTGGGAGGGGAGGGGCCCACTCTTGCCGCTATTGTGGCTTAATAGTGGGACCTGGGAACTTGAGATGCAGCCCAACATGTAGCCCCTCGCCTGCCCTATCCGTTTCTGTGTTGTTCCCATCACTTTCTTGAATTTTCCAGATTTTCACAAATGAAAACCTTAGCGAGCATCGGCGATATACAAAAATGCTCAAGTCGCCCATTGACTTCAATGGGGTTCGTTACTCGAAACGAACCCTCGAGCATCGCGGAAAGTTCGACTCGAGCAACGAGCACCCGAGCATTTTTGTGCTCGCTCATCTCTACTCGTAACCAGTGTAATCTCACAATATGACTAATGAAAAATCTAGACAAGGTTTTAGCATTAGGAAGACTAGGAAAAGCCAAAAAATGACACATTTTGCTAAAATGATCAACCGCAACCCAGATGACAGTATTACCCTCAGAAGGCAGCAAATCCGTAATAAAGTCCATAGACAAATGAGTCCAAGGTTTCACAGGTATTGGCAAAGGCAGCAACCTCCCGGCAGGGGAGATCTGTTCCTACAAATTCAGTGAAACTGCAGACACCACAACCCCCTCAGAAAGAATGGACGCAGGAGGTTTGTCCGAAACAACCATGACAAAACTCCTTGAAAAGGCATCGGTTTTTAAGTTTCTACTGCTTGGATGATATGTAACTACAAAGTCAAAACGCAAGAAAAATAGTGATCACCGCACCTGTCTCGGTTTAAGTCTTTTAACTGACTCTAAGTAGATCAGGTTTTTGTGGTACCTAAAATTGCCTTAGGTTGAGCACCTTCGAAGAGATGATGCCATTCCTCAAAAGCCCACCTAATTGCCCACAGCTCTCTTTCACCAATATCATAATTTTGCTTAGTAGTAGTGAAAAAAAGCACAAAGACAAAGATTTTGCAACGTATTAGTTCCCTGAGAAAGAACCACTCCAATCCCAACCTCCAAGATGTCAACCTCCACCACGAAAGTTCTGGATGAGTTGTCACAAAACATCTCTTCAAGGAATGAAAAGATCGTAATGCACTTGGGGACCATTTAGAAGAAAAACAACATGTCATCATCAAGTCAGCCAGAGGTTTAACCACCGCTGAAAATCTTCTAATAAATTTTCAATGGTAATTGGCAAATTCCAAAAACCTTTGAAGAGCTTTCACACTTTCTGGCAGCACCCAGTCCAGCACCACCCGGATGTTCTCTGAAACCATCTTGAAACCCTTTGGGTTAATAATGTGACCCAGAAATGTGATTTCTTGCACAGAAAAAAAAACACATTTTGCCTTTTTGCAAACAAATTATTATCGCGCAATGCTTGATGAAACTGACAAACAGGACAAATGTGCGAATCAAAATCTGGCGAAAAGATAAGAATATCATTGAGATATACCTGTTACCATGCGGCAGCTGCTGGTCCTCCTGGGGCAGCTGTGTGAGGGTTCCCGCTGTCGGGGTGCGTCCCCCGGGTGCCTGGCCAGTGTGGTGCTGGTGGCGCGCTGCGCCGTGCACGCGCACCTGTGAGTGCAGCTGCCGTGCACGAGCTCCCTTTCATTATGATCTGTTGGGAGTGGGCTGTCTCCCTCCCTCTGCCCCTGGGCGGAGGCTTTTGTTTAAAGGTCTGGCAGAGACTTGCAATCACTGCTAGTTATTGGTTTCCCTCAGTGTGCTAGCTAGTCTGCCTCTGTAGGTCTCCTGCCTCTATCAGCTTGTCTGCTATAGTTGCTACTATCTGCCAGATTTTTCCATCTGCCTCGGTTCTAATTAGTTTGTTCATGTTGGTTGCTTTTCATTTGCCTTTTCTGTCAGTATTCTACCCTTCCATCTGATACACCAGTGTCCGTTCTCGGTCCCTAGTGAGAGCAGGGACCGCCGCCCAGTTGCCCGCCAAGGGTTAGCCAGGAGTGGAGGCAAGCAGGCAGGGACAAGGGTTGTGGGTGAGATCCAGGGCAACCCGAGCTGGCGTATCAAAGTTAGTATACCATAACAATACCAGTACAAAGTGGCCAATAAATTTATAGAGAACTTAATTAATAAAGGACTGGAAAACCGCAGAGGCATTTGTTAGACCAAAAGGCATCACCAGGTTCTCATAATGGCATCCGGGTGTGTTAACAGTGTTTTTCCATTCGTCCCCCTTCTTACTCCAAATCCAATTATATGCCCTCATAAGTCCAATTTCAAGAACCAGTTGACACAATTCAACTGATAAAACTGGTCCAGAATAAGAGGCAATGGGTAAGGATTATGCTTGGTGATTTTATTTAGCTCTCTGAAATCAAGACAGGGCCACAAGCCCCTCATCTTTTTTCTTGACGAAAAGACCCCAGCGGCCAGTGGAGAATTTGAGTAACGTACGTGCTCCTTTCTCAAACTGTCCGGGATATAAACTTTAAGAAACTGTCTCTAAGGAGCAGTTAGGTTGTACATACAGCTTTTTGGCAGCTTACAGTGTGAGATAGAGCAATCCCCTTCTCTGTGAGGCAGTAATTTGTCTGCCACCTCTTGAGCAAACACATCAGAGAAATCAGCAATATATTCAGGCAATTGTTCAACTCACATGGAAGACAAGTTTACAGATATACAACAAGATTTACAATAAGGACACTAAGGGTCCATTTACATGGGACGACTGTTGGGCAAACGATGCCCGACACTCATCCCTGTGTGTCTGCGCTCCCGTGCTGTTATACGGGAGCTAGTAGTGCTGGCTCGCTCACAGAGTGGCCAGCAAGGGGGCGGGGAAGTGCAGGAGATTTTTGTCCTCTTACTCCCCCGCCCCTCTCTGTTGACATGACACAGTGGCCATTCACTACTGAACAGCCACTATTTACACTGAACGATAAGTGATGAGCTCATCACTGATCTTTTATGCTGCATAAACAATGAGCGATGAGCTTCATTGCTCATCGTTCAGTTTAAATAGTGGCTGTTCAGTAGTGTGTTATGTCAATGAAGAGGGGCGGGGGAGCGAAAGGAGAGAAATCTCCTGTACTGCCCCACCCCCTGCTGGCAGCTCCGTGAGCAAGCCAGTGATACTAGCTCCCGTGCAGGAGCACAGGAGTGAGGAAACACAGGGATGAGTGTCGGGCATTGTTTGCCTGACATTCATCCCATGTAAATAGACCTTAAGAGATCGCTCTCTTTTCCCAATCCACCACAGGATTATGGAAATGCAACTAAGGGAAATCTAAGACTACCTGCATTGGTAGAGACTCCATAATATATAGAGTGATAGTCTCTGTATGGAATAATCCAATCTTTAAGCACACACCTGGAACACAGAATTTTAAACACTTCTGTGATAATGGAGAGGCGTCAATGGCGGAAACCCTAAGTGTTTGACCGTTTCCTGATGGATTAAGTTAAACCAGCTCCACAATCTAGAAAAACTGTGATCGGACCACTATCACCCTAAAGAAGGCTTTCTGTGTCTAGAGGACGACATCCATGCCATCTGCGGACATCGAGGAACCTTCCCTCCAACCTCCAGACCACCTAGTTCCTCCGGCCAACACCTACGATGAGGACAATTCTGAAAAAAATATCCAGTATTATTGCATAAGAAGCACTATCCTCTCAACTGAAACTTCTCTCCTTTTCTGACATTGCCAACTAATGGACCCAGTTGCAGTGGTCCCTCCTCATCAGCAGGCATAAAAGGTGAAGTAGAGGACAGCTCATTATTCAGCACAGAAATCCTCTGAGTTTTCTTTCTGCCAGTGACACCCTATCCATAGAGGACAAAGCTTCAGAGGAGAAAGGCGAGGAAAAAGCCCACACCTGGGGAGCCCCCTGCTCCTGGAAATGACAATGCCCAACTTCTGTAACTCATCACCCGAGAAAACAGGACGTAACCTGAAATAAAACATGCAAGACTCTCTGAAAGAAACAATTTCCTCTCTATTTCAAAAGAATCAGTCAGGTAACTCAAGTTTAGGCTCCTTACCTGGAGCCACTAAAGTCGGATACCACTGTTTAATCTCAGCGACTTCACTTGCCAGCACCCTTAGCTGGTCTGACAAAACCTCAATGAGATCCATAACAGATATAAGTAAAGGTATGCCAATGAATAAGTGTAGGCTGTTTACTATGTCGCGTTCCAACCAGGCACTAGATCCATAACCCTGAAATACTCATGAGCTGTGACTAAACAGATTGCAACTGCACAAAAAATAATGGTAAACAATAAAGAAAACTGACACAAGGAAAATACTGTCCCTAAAGATCCTTTACCCAGGGAAGGGACCTGCCCGGACAAGGGCGAACCTGACCATGTACGTAGGCTACTAGCAGAGCCTACGTGGGTTAGGAGAAAACCACAGAAAAACAAGATGTGAATGATAATGACCACAGTACTTAGCTTTGAGAAGAATTAGGCAAACAGGAGTTCCAGCGCCAAGCTCTGACTTCAACCATAGTCAGAGGAAGACGGAAATTAAAAGGCACTGAGCTAAGCACAAAGCCAGGTTAAATTGTCCCCCTAAATTACCCACAAGTGAGACCAAACAAGTCTCACAATGCCACTCCCACCAGAGTCAGAAGATGGAGAAGCAAACACAAGACCTGTACCAGAATACTAAAAAAAGACTAGATCCCAGAACCGCCGCAACAATAATAGGGTAATACTTCCTGCTCTGTAGAGAAAACTTTTCAGAAATCGTCTCATTATCATCACAGGCAAGAGGCATCATCATAATGAAAGGTAACACGTGCATGAATGTATGTAGGAGAGTAGCCGGAGTGAAAAGTGCAAGATTTTAGGATTCTTTTAAAAGCATACATAGCAACATTCAAAATCAAAACAAATCATCATAAATATATGTTTAATAAAAGGCTTGATTTAAACAATAAGTCATTCTCTAATGACACATTCCTTTTAAGGCTTCCTTCACATAGGCTTTTTGTGGGCCTTTTTTGATAACACATTTGTGATGCGTGTTTCAGTTTTCTCTCCTATAGAGAAATCTGTGTACCTGAAATAAAACATCATACCTGGAGCAAACTGCATTTTGGAAAAAAGCCATGGACCCCCAAAAATGAGCAGAAAGATGAACTTGGCTCCTGTATTCAGGATAGAATGGAGAGTTGGGAGTTTAGAGCTGGGAAGACTTAACAGTAATGAGTTATAGAAATTGAAACAAAACTGCTTTCATAGTAAAATAAGGGAGGATTGACAAAATGTTTGGAGCTGCAGATTATACAAATAAGGAAGATAGAAAAATACCTCTGCAGCGCCACCTATAGGATGCCATCATTCTTTCAAATCAATGTGACTTTATAACAAGTCTTAACAATGATTGGGAAAAGGAAACTAAGCCAGAAAACCATGCACATACTGCTGTTTTGAGGTGATTGCCCCTCATCAGTGTGCAGCAGGCTTCTGGCTTAGTTTGTGAGAGGCCTATGGCATGGGTCAGGGGGGGGTTGTATCTCCTTCTCTGGTATTTTTCCATCTTCATTATTTGCATAAATTACCCAGAAGAGTTAGCATGGCCTTATAAGTCTCCTTACTCATCTTTTATGTGTCCCCACACCACTTTTAGGTGCTCTCCTTGGGGAGAGACTATACGATCCCCTGACCCACACACCCCCTAGGTGTCTCTATACACTTTTTGGGTGCCCTCCTTAAGGAGAGATGACACCCCTCCTGAGCTGTAGGTGATATGATTGAATATGAGGAGAGAAGAAAAGATCTGATTCAAATATAAATTCAAGAGAGTGAGCTTGCTGACGAGGAGTTATGGTGGAACCACCGACTGAAATGGAAATTAGTTTAGGTAGTTTAGTAGATGATAGAAACACACAAAGTTACGTTTTTGAAAGGTAAGTTTCAGATATGTGAAAAGAGCGGACAAAGTGAGATTGGTTTCCCTTACACCTATGGAGAAGCTTGTTTCCATAAATGTAGTTTGAGGGAACTTGTGAAGTTTAGAGGATAAAGAGCAAGTACAATTGGTTGTCGGACATAAGCCAAGCGTAAGAGCGTGAGTCTCAAAGTGAGGTTCACGTGTTGTATTGCATTCCACAAAGATGTTGACCTTTGTGAGGTATTACTGATACTACAGCAGTTACTGTTGCTGTTGTACTGATATTGCACACTTACAGTTGTGAGTGAGCCCATGTTTCTTCTGCCTTCTTTCTCCTCCTCTGGAGGGGGAGAAGAAGAAGGAAGAGAAGATCTTCTGGTTCAAATCTGACCAACGACAACATCTACATGGAGTTTGCATTTTGTGTTTCTTCTCGTTCTCCTCCTCTGGAGGAGGAGAAAGAAGATGAAAGAAGGCACAAGAAGAAGGTGGCTCAGTGGTTAGCATTGTTGCCTTACAATGCTGGGGTTCTAGGTTGAAATCTGACCAATCAGGTTGTGTGTCTGCAACCTGTAGTTCTACATGTTTCCATGAGCACAGCTTCATAGGTGAGAGTTAATTGAGCTGGCTGGGTGTAGTATTCTCTGCCAGCGAATCTCCTCTGACCTGCTGCACATAAAGACCAGCATCTCTGTAGTAGATGCTGGTCATGTTAGTGCTTTACTGCTTTACTCTGTTGTAAACCCACTCAGAGCTGGTGTTATGCATGTTTGACTTAAGTGTCTCTCTCCCTCCCTGAGGACAGTCTGGACATCTGTTGTCCCTCCCATTCTTGCATTCTGGGGTGCATGCATTGAGTAGTATGTGGTATGGTGACCGCACAGGGGCATACACCCGCAGGTTTCTCCCAATCCCTTTACAGGTGCGGCCTCCAGACATCTGATGTCTTATGCATGTCAGATGGGTGAGGCCTGACACTGTTCCCTGTTGTGTCAGCACGGTGGTTGACTCTCTATCCCCTTGGCGTGAGGACACTTGGACTAGCTATAGTTTGCTATCTGTATACATGTGAGTTCTGGGTGGGGTTCGTGCTCTATGTGCATTGCCGTGTGTGTATGTGTGAACAGCGACTTGTCTTGTATGTCTGTGCAAGTGGCCAGACATGTGGTGTATGTGCAGTCCTGTTCTATGTGGTATGCATTACCAGGTGTGTTGGTGTGAACAGCGACTTGTTCTGAATGTCTGTGCAGGTGGCCAGACATGAGGTGTGAACTGTCGTGTTCTGTGTTCAGTGTGTGTGAACAGTGTCATGTCCTGTGTTTTGTACATATCTCCAGGTTCCTAATCAGGGATAGCCAGGTCCTAGATGAAGACAGTGGGGTTGTCCTTATCAGAACAATCACCCTGCTTTTAGGCAGGGGTTCCCAACTTTCCCTGATTAGTAAGGGACAGGGGTCCTTCCATCTTTACCTGGAGAGGTGTAATTGGCCCTTGCAAATACTATGAGAGGTGTTTGCGGTTTCATTTGGACACTATCTTGCGTCCGTGCTGAGGCATGCCACTTTAGTGCCTCATGGACGTAACACAGATGTTGTCCTTTGTTAGATTTGAACCTTGGAGGCTAGGCCTCTAGCACTGAAACACAATGGTGCTAACCACTAAACCATAATAACTAGAGATGAGCGAACGTACTCGGTAAGGCCGATTTCGCAATCGAGCACCGCGATTTTCGAGTACTTCACTACTCGGGTGAAAAGTACTCGGGTGCGCTGTGGGGCGGGGGGTTGCAGAGGGGAGTGGGGGGTAGCAGCGGGGAACAGGTGGGAGCTCTCTCTCTCTCCCTCTCCCCCCCCCCCCCACTCCCCGCTGCAACCCCCCGCTCACCCACAGCGCACCCGAGTACTTTTCACCCAAGTAGTGAAGTACTCGAAAATCGCGGTGCTCGATTGCGAAATCGCCCTTACCGAGTACGTTCGCTCATCTCTAATAATAACAGATGATTATTTTAGTCGATTTGGATAAAACAAAACAGGGTTTGACTGTTTGTCTACTCAACACAAATTGCCATGATTGTAACAATGCACAGCATAAAGTATTTCATATTGTATTAAGTAGTTTATTTAATGCATGGTGAATAACTTGTAAATTAAATTTTCAGATTTATAATAATAATAATAATCTTTATTTGTATAGCGCCAACATATTCCGCAGCGCTTACATAGACAGGGGGGATACAGAAAGACAAAAGTACAAAAATTACAGAACCACAGTTACATAGTAATCAGTTGATTGATACAATAGGGGTGAGGGTCCTGCTCCAATGAGCTTACATACTACTGATAATGGGGTGATACAGAAGGTAAAGGGGCTGGCGGTGTGCACGGTATGGGGGGTGGAGATGTGCACGGTATGGCGAGGTGGAGAGTGAGGGATTCTATACACATAGACGATGGTCAGACATTTAGCCATGTGACGGCAGAATCGGTATGACTGCAGGTGCAGTAGTCTACCTGGACTCTTTTGGATTCTTTTGAAATAGACGAACTTATTGTGGATTGTAACACACTTTATTCATTTATGCAATATCTATATTATTTTGTTGTCCAAATGGGGGCGCTCTATTTGATTGTGGGAGGCTTTGTTCCTTTTTTAACATACGCTTATGGGCGGTGCATTTGTCTAGGGCAGATAATGCTGGATGCTCCTGCGGAGCGGTACGCAGGTAGGCGTGTCCATAGAACACGTGATGGAGGAGTGGTTTAAACCAACAGGGTCAGGTGAGTGTGATGCGGTCACATGATTGTGACGCAGCCCGCCTTGACGCGGATAGAGACACAGGACTTTCTGACATGGGCACGCTGCACCCTGACACGGTAACGTGACGGTGACACGATATGTTGCGGCGTAGTCATGTGATCATGACGCGGTCCGCTTTGGCGTGGAGGAACGGCGCTGCATTGGAGCGTGTGTATTGCTCCGCCTTCGCAGCTGACACGCATTGATGGGTGGAGATGCCCCTTGTGAGTGATGTGGTAGAGAGGGGGGCATACACATTGACGAGTCTTTGCACATGTATACAGTCGCCATGATGGAGGATGGATGCCAAGAGGTGCCTGCACGTGTACACAGTAGAAGATGGTAATTATGTACTAATTTGATACAGCTTTGTAAGAGGGAGTGCCTGTGTTGCAACCAATGATCTGTTTTGATAGGACCTCTATTTTATGTATATATAAGGGGGGTATATGGGTATTACCGCATGTTTGAGAAAGGCCATTGCAATGGCCGAAACGTCGCATGAGTTTTTGATGAAATAAAGAAGGACCTGTTTTACTGCATCTTGATTTTTGCTGCTGTCACTTCATTCTTCATTGCAGGTGCAGTTGATGGTGGCTAGCAGGGATTGCAGTCAGTAGGTCACGGAGCGTGTTATCAGGCGGAGTACAGAGGGGTTTGTTTAGGGAATGCGGTATGCCTCCCTGAAGAGGTGCGTTTTTAGATCACGCCTGAAGTTCTGCGAGTCCTGGATTGCTCGGGTAGCCTTTGGTAGTGCGTTCCAGAGGACCGGTGCTGCTCTGGAGAAGTCTTGGAGGTGGGAGTGAGAAGTTCGAATTAAAGGGGCGCTCAGTCTGGTTTCGTTAGCAGAGCGGAGAGCCCGGGCTGGGTGATGGATTGAGATGAGGGAGGCAATATAGGGTGGTGCTGTGCTGTGGAGGGCTTTGTGGATAAAGGTAGTGAGTTTAAATTGAATTCTGTATAAATAATTTTCAGAAGAAGCATTTCTTAAGAGAGGGTAAAATATATCAGATAGTAAAGCCATACAAGTATTATATCAAGAAAAAAACAAAAATTACAATGCAAAATTACCTTTCAAACAACATTTTTGTTTTCATTTTCCCACACTTGTTTCAGTCTTATTGAGATATCTGTATATGTGTCTGTGTGTTTTATTTCCCTGGCACATGGTTTCTGTTCTCTACTACACAACGGCAATTAGAGCTAGGATCTTGTTTATCAGGTAAAGAGAGCTGACATCACATGTGAAGGATTATCTCTGACATGCCCGCCCTTGCCCGTCCGTGTTTGGGTGTATATTCATATAACCAAATCAATTTACTTAGTCTATATTAAAAGTTGAAAATTTGAGATCATACGTTTCATTAATCAATCTGTCACTTTAATTATACTTCTCGGTATTCTACTGACATTAGTAATTGGATATTTATGTTGCCATTGATGAACCTAATCAGATGCATTGATAACGGAGTTCTCATGGTCTGCTCAGATATTAACCTTCATGTAGATTTTATTTGTGTTAAGGCAGGAATATGCAGTCCTAAGCTCTCACTCATGACCTGAAGGTTGCAGGGTCAATCCCCACATGGTTCAGGTAGCCGGCTCAAGGTTGACTCAGCCTTCCATCCTTCTGAGGTCGGTAAAATGAGTATCCTAATGATCTTGCTGGGGGGTAATAAATAAAAAATTACCTGAAAGCGCTGCAGAATAAGTTGGCACTATACAAATAACATATCCCTTTCCCTTTACAGCAGTGACTTTTCCTTATGGCACCCACTATCTATTTTCCCTATCTTAGACACATTCACACAACTCAATTTTGTATCCAGTCAATTTAAGGCATAAGCAGCATGTTTTGAAGATGAAATAAAACTATTGCTTCTCTTCTTGTAAAAGCTATTAGGATGGGTGGAGATGAGCAGATATGGATTATATGACTGAATGGTATAACTTAATGATTTATGAATAGTATAAAGATAATGTATTTTTCATACCGATTATTTTTTATATGAATAGGAAGTGCCCAAAGTATGGCTAGAACTGTCCCAAAAGTTCTACATGGAGGACCATATGCGTTTTCTACCTGGTCTATCCCTTTGTGAATGCAAGAATTGGGACCATTCCTCAAAAACTAAAACATTGGAGACATAAGATTGGAGCTTAATCTAAAAAAAATCAAGGTGTGGTGCAATTAATGAATTTTTCAGCTTTTTGTGATCAGCATTGCAGCTTGCACAAATGTGCCAAGATTTCCTTTTAATCCTAATGACTTAGTATGAAAGCTAATGGATTGACTGGAGGTTGGATCTTCTAATTTCTTCAGAATTTCTGTGCAGTTTTGCATCATCTAGATATCATGTAGATACATGTGTAATGTACTGAAATGCTTCTAATTGCAGAGAGTAGGCTAGCATTTAGGGCGAGCACCCACTGGCGTTTTTTTACCTGCGTTTTGCGTTTTGCGTTTTTCCTGCACAGGCATAGAGATAACATGTGTTCCTGTCCACTGGTGTTTTTTTTGCATTGCGTTTGCGTTTTTAACATAGGAACTAGAGATGAGCGAACGCGTTCGTCCGAGCTTGATATTCGTGCGAATATTAGGGTGTTCGGGATGTTCGTTATTCGTGACGAACACCATGCGGTGTTCTGGTTACTTTCACTTCCTTCCCTGAGACGTTAGCGCGCTTTTCTGGCCAATTGAAAGACAGGGAAGGCATTACAACTTCCCCCTGCAACGTTTAAGCCCTATACCACCCCCCTGCTGTGAGTGGCTGGCGAGATCAGGTGTTCGCCTAATATAAAAGTCGGCCCCTCCCGCGGCTCGCCTCAGATGCGGTGTGAGTTAGATGAGGGACAGTGCTGTTTATACCGGAGCTGCTGTAGGGAAAGAATTGGTAGTTAGTGTAGGCTTCAAGACCCCCCAAAGGTCCTTATTAGGGCCACTGATAGCTGTGTGTTGGCTGCTGTTAGCAGTGGGATTTTTTTTTTTCTCAAAGTCGCCTCTGCAGACCGTTGCACCTGGCATTAGGGACAGAAGTGCTGCATAGGCAGGGAGAGTGTTAGGAGTGAGTGTAGCCTTCAAGAACCTCAACGGTCCTTTCTAGGGCCATATTTATCCGTGTGCAGTACTGTCCAGGCTGCTGTTGGCTGTGCTGCATTTTTTTTGGGCTTCTCAAAATCGCCTCTGCAGAGCATTCCACCCTCCATTGATACTGCAGGGAAAGAATTGTATAGGCAGGGCCACAACACAGTTATTATTCATAGAATATACGCAGTGCTGCCTGTTGGTGGGAAAAACCTGAAAACAAATCTATTTGTCCAGCCTCTGTCCGTCCTAACGCCTGTGGACACGTGTGAGCTGCGTGAAAAACATTGCTAAATCATACGCACCCAGCTACGCTTTACTGCTGGCTTCGCCATTTGCTTTCCTTAATTGGGAAAAAAAATACCTGCTCTGCCACAGTTAATAACTCTGCTACCCTCACGTTCTGTGACACATAAGCAGGGACACAGCGCAGTTATTAAACTTCTCAGGTTCATTGAATATACGCAGTGCTGCCTGTTGGTGGGAAAAAACTGAAAAGAAATCTATTTGTCCAGCCTGTGTCCGTCCTTACGCCTGTGGAGACGTGTGAGCTGCGTGAAAAACATTGCTAAATCATACGCAGCCAGCTACGGTTTACTGCTGGGTTCGCCATTTGCTTTCCTTAATTGGGAAAAAAAATACCTGCTCTCCAAGAGTTATAATAACTCTGCTACCCTCACGTTCTGTGACACATAAGCAGGGACACAGCGCAGTTATTAAACTTCGCAGGTTCATTGAATATACGCAGTGCTGCCTGTTGGTGGGAAAAAACTGAAAAGAAATCTATTTGTCCAGCCTGTGTCCGTCCTTACGCCTGTGGAGACGTGTGAGCTGCGTGAAAAACATTGCTAAATCATACGCAGCCAGCTACGCTTTACTGCTGGCTTCGCCATTTGCTTTCCTTAATTGGGAAAAAAAATACCTGCTCTCCAAGAGTTATAATAACTCTGCTACCCTCACGTTCTGTGACACATAAGCAGGGACACAGCGCAGTTATTAAACTTCGCAGGTTCATTGAATATACGCAGTGCTGCCTGTTGGTGGGAAAAAACTGAAAAGAAATCTATTTGTCCAGCCTGTGTCCGTCCTTACGCCTGTGGAGACGTGTGAGCTGCGTGAAAAACATTGCTAAATCATACGCAGCCAGCTACGCTTTACTGCTGGGTTCGCCATTTGCTTTCCTTAATTGGGAAAAAAAATACCTGCTCTCCAAGAGTTATAATAACTCTGCTACCCTCACGTTCTGTGACACATAAGCAGGGACACAGCGCAGTTATTAAACTTCGCAGGTTCATTGAATATACGCAGTGCTGCCTGTTGGTGGGAAAAAACTGAAAAGAAATCTATTTGTCCAGCCTGTGTCCGTCCTTACGCCTGTGGAGACGTGTGAGCTGCGTGAAAAACATTGCTAAATCATACGCAGCCAGCTACGCTTTACTGCTGGCTTCGCCATTTGCTTTCCTTAATTGGGAAAAAAAATACCTGCTCTGCCACAGTTAATAACTCTGCTACCCTCACGTTCTGTGACACATAAGCAGGGACACAGCGCAGTTATTAAACTTAGATAATTCATTCACTAGAGGCAGTGGGGCCTTTCGTTTTCCAAAAAGGGCAAAAATTATATTTGGCCTGCAGTCTTGCGCCAATTTATTTCCTGCCTGGGAAATCTAATCACTGGTAATACAGCATGCTGAGGGGTAGGGGTAAGCCTAGAGGACGTGGACGTGGACGTGGCCGAGGACGCGGAGGGCCAAGTGAGGGTGTGGGCACAGGCCAAGCTCCTGATCCAGGTGTGTCGCAGCTGTCTGCTGCGCGATTAGGAGAGAGGCACGTTTCTGGCGTCCCCACATTCATCGCCCAATTAATGGGTCCACGCGGGAGACGGTTATTAGAAAATGAGCAGTGTGAGCAGGTCCTGTCCTGGATGGCAGAAAGTGCTTCGAGCAACCTATCGTCTACCCGCAGTTCTGCGCCGTCCACTGCTGCCAATCCGAATCCTCTGTCTGCTGCTCCTCCTTCCTCCCAGCCTCCTCACTCCACTACAATGACACCTGCTCAGGAGCGGGAACACTCCCAGGAACTGTTCTCGGGCCCCTGCTTAGATTGGGCAGCAGCGGTTCCTCTCCCACCAGAGGAGTTTATCGTCACTGATGCCCAACCATTCGAAAGTTCCCGGGGTCCGGGGGAAGAGGCTGGGGACTTCCGCCAACTGTCTCAACAACTTTCTGTGGGTGAGGAGGACGATGACGATCAGACACAGTTGTCTTGCAGTGAGGTAGTAGTAAGGGCAGTAAGTCCCAGGGAGCAGCGCACAGAGGATTCGGAGGAAGAGCAGCAGGACGATGAGGTGACTGACCCCACCTGGTGTGCAACGCTTACTCAGGAGGACAGGTCTTCAGAGGGGGAGTCAAGGGCATCAGCAGGGCAGGTTGCAAGAGGCAGTGCGGTGGCCAGGGCCAGGGGTAGAGGCAGGGCCAGACCGAATAATCCACCAAGTGTTTCCCAAAGCGCCCCCCCGCGCCATGCCACCCTGCAGAGGCCGAGGTGCTCTAAGGTCTGGCAGTTTTTCACAGAGACGCCTGACGACCGACGAACAGTGGTGTGCAACCTTTGTTGCGCAAAGCTCAGCCGGGGAGCCAACACCAACAGCCTCACCACCACCACCATGCGCAGACATATGATGGCCAAGCACCCCACAAGGTGGGACGAAGGCCGTTCACCGCCTCCGGTTTGCACCCCTGCCTCTCCCCCTGTGCCCCAACCTGCCACTGAGATGCAACCCCCCTCTCAGGACACAGGCACTACCGCCTCATGGCCTGCACCCACACCCTCATCTCCGCTGTCCTCGGCCCCATCCAGCAGTGTAGTTCAGCGCACCGTTCAGCCGTCGCTTGCGCAAGTGTTCGAGCGCAAGCGCAAGTACGCCGCCACGCACCCGCACGCTCAAACGTTAACCGTCCGCATCGCAAAATTCATCAGCCTTGAGATGCTGCCGTATAGGGTTGTGGAAACGGAGTCCTTCAAAAGTATCATGGAGGCGGCGGCCCCGCGCTACTCAGTTCCCAGTCGCCACTACTTTTCCCGATGTGCCGTCCCAGCCCTGCACGACCACGTCTCCCGCAACATTGTGCGCGCCCTCACCAACGCGGTTACTGCCACGGTCCACTTAACTACGGACACGTGGACAAGCACAGGCGGGCAGGGCCACTACATCTCCCTGACGGCACATTGGGTGAATTTAGTGGAGGCTGGGACAGAGTCAGAGCCTGGGACCGCTCACGTCCTACCCACCCCCAGAATTGCGGGCCCCAGCTCGGTGGTGGTATCTGCGGAGGTGTATGCTTCCTCCACTAAAGCACCCTCCTCCTCCTCCTCCTCCTCCTCTGTCTCACAATCAAGATGTGTTAGCAGCAGCATGTCGCCAGCAGTCGGTGTCGCGCGGTGTGGCAGCACAGCGGTGGGCAAGCGTCAGCAGGCCGTGCTGAAACTACTCAGCTTAGGCGATAAGAGGCACACGGCCCACGAACTGCTGCAGGGTCTGACACAGCAGACCGACCGCTGGCTTGCGCCGCTGAGCCTCCAACCGGGCATGGTCGTGTGTGACAACGGCCGTAACCTGGTGGCGGCTCTGCAGCTCGGCAGCCTCACGCACGTGCCATGCCTGGCCCACGTCTTTAATTTGGTGGTTCAGCGGTTTCTGAAAAGCTACCCACGCTTGTCAGACCTGCTCGTAAAGGCGCGCCGGCTCTGCGCACATTTCCGCAAGTCCCACACGGACGCTGCCACCCTGCGCACCCTGCAACATCACTTTAAGCTGCCAGTGCACCGACTGCTGTGCGACGTGCCCACACGGTGGAACTCTACGCTCCACATGTTGGCCAGGCTCTATGAACAGCGTAGAGCTATAGTCGAATACCAACTCCAACATGGGCGGCGCAGTGGGAGTCAGCCTCCTCAATTCCTTTCAGAAGAGTGGGCCTGGTTGGCAGACATCTGCCATGTCCTTGGTAATTTTGAGGAGTCTACCCAGGTGGTGAGCGGCGATGCTACAATCATTAGCGTCACCATTCCTCTGCTATGCATCTTGAGAAATTCCCTGCAAACCATAAAGGCAGCTGCTTTGCGCTCGGAAACGGGGGCGGGGGAAGACAGTATGCCGCTGGATAGTCAGGGCACCCTCCTGTCTATTTCACAGCGCGTACAGGAGGAGGAGGAGGATGAGGAGGAGGGGGAAGAGACAGCTTGGCCCGCTGCTGACGGTACACCGGCTGATTGCCTGTCATCCTTTCAGCGTGTATGGCCTGAGGAGGAGGAGGAGGAGGAGGATCCTGAAAGTGATCTTCCTAGTGAAGACAGCCATGTGTTGCGTACAGGTACCCTGGCACACATGGCTGACTTCATGTTAGGATGCCTTTCTCGTGACCCTCGCGTTGCACGCATTCTGGCCACTACGGATTACTGGGTGTACACACTGCTCGATCCACGGTATAAGGAGAACCTGCCCACTCTGATTCCCGAAGAGGAAAGGGGTTCGAGAGTGTTGCTATACCACAGGACCCTTGCGGACAAGCTGATGGTAAAATTCCCAGCCGACAGCGCTAGTGGCAGAAGGCGCAGTTCCGAGGGCCATGTTGCAGGGGATGTGCGTAGATCGAGCAGCATGTACATCCCAGGCAGTGCAACAGTCTTTAAGGGCCTGGCCAGCTTTATGGCTCCCCACCAAGACTGTGTCACCGCTCCCCAGTCACGGCTGAGTCGGCGGGAGCACTGCAAAAGGATGGTGAGGGAGTACGTAGCGGATCGCACGACCATCCTTGGTGACGCCTCTGCCCCCTACAACTACTGGGTGTCGAAGCTGGACACGTGGCCTGAACTAGCCCTGTATGCCCTTGAGGTGCTTGCTTGTCCTGCGGCTAGCGTGTTGTCGGAGAGGGTGTTTAGTGCGGCTGGGGGAATCATCACCGATAAGCGTAGCCGCTTGTCAACCGACAGTGCCGACAGGCTAACACTCATCAAGATGAACAAAGGCTGGATTTCGCCAGACTTCTGTTCTCCACCAGCGGACAGCAGCGATACGTAAGCAATACGTAGGCTGCACCCGCGGATGGAAGCTACGTTCTCTCTCACCATCCAAAACGGGGACATTTGTGCTTCATCAATCTGTGTCTAATATTCCTCCTCCTCCTCCTGCTGCTCCTCCTCCTGAAACCTCACGTAATCACGCTGAACGGGCAATTTTTCTTAGGGCCACAAGGCTCACTCAAATAATTTTTCAGAACAATTTTTATAAGTTTCAATTAGCTTAAAAGCGTTGGAACTTTAACTTGAACCAATTTTTCGTTACACTGGGCTGCCTCCAGGCCTAGTTACCACTTAAGCCACATTAACCAAAGCGATTAATGGGTTTCACCTGCCCTCTTGGCTGGCCATGGCCAATTTTTGGGATGTACATTAGTACTGTTGATACAGCAATTTTTGTGGGCCCTCGCCTACAGTGTAATCAAATTAATTTTTAGCCCACCTGCATTACAGCTGACGTTACCTCAGCTGTGTTGGGCAATGCAATGGGATATTTCTATGTACCGCCGGTGGCTTCCTGGCACCCACCCAGGCAGTGGGTCCACAGGGAGTTAAACCTACATGTGTCCACTTGTAAAGAACCCCAGTCTGACTGGGGCATGCAGTGTGGGCCGAAGCCCACCTGTATTACGCACGACATTACTACCTCAGCTGTGTTGGGCAATGCAATGGGATATTTTTGTGTACCGCCGGTGGGTTCCAGGGAGCCACCCATGCTGTAGGTGCACACTGAGTTTTTAATACATCTGTACACTTCTAAAGAACCCGTCTGACTGGGGCATGCAGTGTGGGCCGAAGCCCACCTGTATTACGCACGACATTACTACCTCAGCTGTGTTGGGCAATGCAATGGGATATTTCTATGTACCGCCGGTGGCTTCCTGGCACCCACCCAGGCAGTGGGTCCACAGGGAGTTAAACCTACATGTGTCCACTTGTAAAGAACCCCAGTCTGACTGGGGCATGCAGTGTGGGCCGAAGCCCACCTGTATTACGCACGACATTACTACCTCAGCTGTGTTGGGCAATGCAATGGGATATTTTTGTGTACCGCCGGTGGGTTCCAGGGAGCCACCCATGCTGTAGGTGCACACTGAGTTTTTAATACATCTGTACACTTCTAAAGAACCCGTCTGACTGGGGCATGCAGTGTGGGCCGAAGCCCACCTGTATTACGCACGACATTACTACCTCAGCTGTGTTGGGCAATGCAATGGGATATTTCTATGTACCGCCGGTGGCTTCCTGGCACCCACCCAGGCAGTGGGTCCACAGGGAGTTAAACCTACATGTGTCCACTTGTAAAGAACCCCAGTCTGACTGGGGCATGCAGTGTGGGCCGAAGCCCACCTGCATTAAGCACGACATTACTACCTCAGCTGTGTTGGGCAATGCAATGGGATATTTCTGTGTACCGCCGGTGGGTTCCAGGGAGCCACCCATGCTGTGGGTCGACAGGGACTTCACAATAGGGAGTTGTACCTGCCTGTGTCTATGAATTAAAAAGCCCGGTCTGACTGGGGCATGCAGACACCTTGACAGAATGAATAGTGTGTGGCACATAGGTTCCCCATTGCTATGCCCACGTGTGCAGCTCCTGATGGCGGTGGCACAGGATTCTATTTCTCATTGCTTCTGTACAGCATTGTGGGCTATCGCTCCGCCACTTTTAAAGAGGGTCGCTGCCTAGCCGTGCCAACCTCTGCAGTGTATGCCTGAGGTCCCTCGTCATGGCAGACGCAATTCTAAATAGACATGAGCGTGGTGTGGCATGAGGGCAGCTGAAGGCTGCGCAGGGACACTTTGGTGTGCGCTGTGGGGGGGAGGGGGTGCGGTTGGGCAGCATGTAACTCAGGAGAAGTGTCAGTGGAGTGTCATGCAGGCAGTGATTGTGCTTTGTTGGAGGTAGTGTGGTGCTTAGCAAAGGTATGCCATGCTAATGAGGGCTTTTCAGAAGTAAAAGTTGTTGGGAGGGGGGGGGGCCCACTCTTGCCGCTATTGTGGCTTAATAGTGGGACCTGTGAACTTAGGATGCAGCCCAACATGTAGCCCCTCGCCTGCCCTATCCGTCACTGTGTCATTCCCATCACTTTCCTGAATTGCCCAGATTTTCACACATGAAAACCTTAGCGAGCATCGGCGAAATACAAAAATGTTCTGGTCGCCCATTGACTTCAATGGGGTTCGTTGTTCGAAACGAACCCTCGAGCATCACGGGAAGTTCGTTACGAATAACGAACACCCGAACATTTTGGTGTTCGCTCATCTCTAATAGGAACTGTCAGTTGCATATGTGTCCTTATTTTTCTCCATGGAAATTAATGGCAAAGCCGCGAAAACGCCGCGAAAACGCCGCGAAAAAACCGCGGGACACGCGGCGAAAACGCTGCGTTTTTTTCCCGCGGGAAACGCAAACGCCAGTGGGTGCTCGCCCTTAGATAGGACTAAAGATTTAAGAATTCTTAAAGGGGTTGTTTTGCACTTCTTTTTGGCATCCGCCAAACTACTTGTACAGTACCATGGCCTCTCAAGATAAAATGAACAGCTTGAAGGAAACTTTGCATGTATGACACATTGTATTTATCAGAAAGAAAAGACTTGTTGCTGACTGTCCATTGCAGTTTCTGGAAACTTTTATTCTCAGCTAACATTTTAAAATAAGAGATTCCTGATATCTGAGGCCAAATATTTTGTAAAAAAAATTAATATTAGCTAGACATCAACAAAATAAAGCTACTAAATAACATTCAATGTGTATTTATACTGTTTACTTAAAGAGCCAAAAACATTAAAGGAGATGTCCCGCGCCGAAACGGGTTTTTTTTTTTTTAAACCCCCCCCCCGTTCGGCGCGAGACAACCCCGATGCAGGGGTTAAAAAAACCACCCGCACAGCGCTTACCTGAATCCCGGCGGTCCGGCGTCTTCATACTCACCTGCTGAAGATGGCCGCCGGGATCCTCTGTCTTCATGGACCGCAGGGCTTCTGTGCGGTCCATTGCCGATTCCAGCCTCCTGATTGGCTGGAATCGGCACGTGACGGGGCGGAGCTACACGGAGCTACACGGAGCCCCATAGAGAAGAGGAGAAGACCCGGACTGCGCAAGCGCGGCTAATTTGCCCATCGGAGGGCGAAAATTAGTCGGCACCATGGAGACGAGGACGCCAGCAACGGAGCAGGTAAGTATAAAACTTTTTATAACTTCTGTATGGCTCATAATTAATGCACAATGTACATTACAAAGTGCATTATTATGGCCATGCAGAAGTGTATAGACCCACTTGCTGCCTCGGGACAACCCCTTTAATGAAAAGAAGTGTTAGATTGGTAGGGGTCAGTCTACTGAGACTCCCATCGATTTTTAGTATGGTTGTCTTGAATCTCCCGTTTCTCCTCCACAGCACATCTGCATTAAGGAGTTGTATGGAGCTGTGATTTAGGCCTCATTCACACAAGCGCTGTTTTCGCGCATTAGAGGAGCTTGAAAAATGCGCTTTTATAAGAGCCAATGGTTTCCTATAGAAGGGTTCACATGAAGGAATTTTTGACGGCTACATACTCACACCATTCAAAGATAGGACATGTGTGGCTACAATGCCCACATCTGAGGTGCTGCGAGAAAATATAGGACCTGACCTATCTTTGAAGCGAGCTGTGCAGGAGTTTCCATTGACTCTTATCGGAGCAGGAGTCTTTGGAAACTCCTGTGCAGAAAAAGATGATTTCTGCCGACTAAGGGAATACCCTGCTGCTTACAGTGGGACATTTAAAACATGCTGCCCAGGATCACATTTTGAATGTCTCACTGTAAACTCCTGTTAGTCCCCACGGGGATGAAAGGATTCCCCAAGGGTTCCCTTAATCCCTACGGGGACTAACAGGAGTTTACAATGAGCCATTTAAAATGTGCTTCTGGGCAGCATGTTTTAAATGCCCTGCTGTAAGCAGCAAGGTATTTCTCCAGCCTCTGCTGCTGGGCAATTCCCCAGCAGCAGGGCGGGCAGTAGGGGACTCCCTCCACCTCTCTCCCCAAGGGATTTCCCTATAGCGGGGAGGGAGAGGGGGGCAGGGTTATAGGGCTTCTCCAAGAGCATGGGACGAGGGGGCAGAGCTAGAGGATCCACCCTCTGGCACCACCCCTCGAGCCACACCCCTCTATATTTGCTATGGGGAATCTCTTTGAGAAGCCCTATAGCCCTGCCCCCTCTCTAGCCCGCCCCCTCTGTCTGCTCTATGGGGATATTCCTTGGGTTAATCCTTCATACCCCTGCTCTCTCTTGCCCTGCAATGGGGAAATCCAGAAGCCTTGTGGGGGTTCTTCTTTCACTCCTCCTGGAGCAGCTGCCCATTCATGCGATTTGTAGCGCAATATAGGCGCAATTTTTCTGCGCACCTATACTGTGCTAAAACAGCGCTTGTGTAAACGAAGCCTCATCATAGGTTCTGCAGCTCCATACAACTCTATGGGAGATCCAGAAACACTGAGAGCACGCATAGAGGATGAATGTTGTTGGCTGGAAAATCTCTCTCAGTTTGCAGACTGGCAGATTGTAGCTAATTGTCATTTCTACCAGCTCTAACATGATTCCATACCCCTAATGGTTGTAGTTTTGTGAGAAGTTCTAGTTCTCAGGGAGGGTTCTACAAGAGATAGTATCACTATTGTAGAATGAGCCATCCACCTCTAGTACTATGGATAATAACACTTAAAAACAGATTATTTTATGGCCAGCTTCCTTTGAAAAACTTCCATTATCTCCTATTTGCTCACTGCTGCAGATTTCCCTTAGAGAAAAAATATGGATAGTGGACTTCTTTTCCAAAATGTCCCTATAGGTTAATGAACTACAGTAACATTAGGTTATATGACATTGTAGCAGGCAAAAGGAAAATTTTGAACCTTGATCCTATTTAATAATTTGTATGACCATAGTTTAGTATTTTAATAACTAGTTATTATAATGCAATCACATTGTTTCTCCATAGCTAAAGGTCTTCTTAATGTTAAGGGGGTTTTCCAGACCGCTCCCGCTGTCACAGCGGGAATACACCAGGTTTGAAGCGGAGCGCCTGCGATTACGAGTGTCGGTGACCACACAGGGGTCAGAGCAGTGGCTTTGTCTCCGACCCCAGTGTATCCTGGCTGTGATAGTGGACGCTGCTTAGAACACCCCTTTAAATCTTCCAGCAATGGAAGGAACTGTAAAAAAATGAAAAATGGTTGGATTACCAAACGTGGTTAGCATCTTTAGATACAGAGAATATAGCAGATATTCATTATGTTAATACATCGATTCACTTATATTTAACCTAGACCTAAAGAATGACAAAGAAACAGAGCATCTCAGTAGATATGGGTGAATGGTGATAGTTTATCAAAGCGTTAGGCCTCCTTCACACGGGCAACACGGCATAGCCACGAGAAAATCGCAGCAATATCGCATTGCTGCACCGTGCGATATCGCTGCGTCTTCTCGCGGCAATACCGCGATTTTGTAGCGCTACAAGGTCGCGTGACTTTGTAGCATCATATGTGAGGATTTTTTTTGGGGGGTGGGGTTGAAAAATAAGCCCTTCCCCGAAAATAACCTGTGACTAAAGGCAAAAAAAAAAGTATACATCACCTCTCCTGCGCTGTCCGGGGCACCGCCGCAGCTTCTCTCGAAGTCCCGCCACTGCTGTGATTGGCTAAGTGTCAGCCAATCACAGCCAGCGCTTCCAGGAGGCAGGGATTTTTGAATCCCAGGCCAGAAGAGAAGAAGATCAGTGCCGGGACCTGGGGGGAAGCTGCGGCCGGGCTGAAAGCGCGTCTAAGGTGATGTATGTGTATTTTTTTCCCCTGCAGTTAGGGCTTAGATTATAGCTTTGACAGTAGCATTTGCTACTGTCAAAGTTGCATCGCATCGCACGAAAACCGCATTTTCATGCGATGCGATACAACAAAGAGGAAGGCTTCATGGGCTACAAAACCTCACGAGTCACGGGCATATCGCCAGACCTGTGAGGTTTTTGTGTCATTTTGTAGCATGCTACAAAACATCGCATGTGTGAAGGAACTCATAGGAAAGCATGGGCTTCTCATACATGCGATTTGTAACATTGTAGCAATCGTGCAAAGGAGGCCTAAAGGTGAGTTCCCACACAACCAAATTGTTGCACCAAAATTCACAAAGTACAGCACAATGTAGGTGAATAGTGTTTTAATAAACAGAATTTACTAATAACGGATTCTAGTCATACAAGGATTGTGAAATCCACAGCATATTCTAGCTGTCATGGAAAAGCAGCAGATTTTCATCTCCCATTATATTCATTGCAATGCAATGAGTAAAATTTGCACCAAAATTGTGATTACATTTTTATTTACGATTTTGGTGCAGATTTATATGCTGAAAATTTCTTCTATGCATGCTCATATTCTAAGAAAGTTTAGAGAAATGTACTCGAGTATTAGCCGACCCAAGTATAAATAAAAAAACTGGTAAAACTTATTAACTCGAGTACAAGCCTAGGTATTTCTCGAGTATACAGTAGGTTAAAAAAAACCGCAATACTCACCTCTCAGCCAGCGTCTGTGTCCCCGGCGCGATGCTCTCCCCAGTGGTACGGCAAGCTGCTTCAGTCTTCTCTCCACTGTCATCTCCCTGGCTTGGTTTTGAAATCCCCTGCCGTCAGCGGTGTGTGAGGAAGCGCTGTGATTGGATAAAGCGCCAGCCAATCACAGCCGGCACTCGATAAACCAATCACAGCCATTCAGTGATGTGGTTTCCCACTTAGTGTGTAATGGTAACATGTATATCCTCTGTCCATGTGCATAACCTTACATTTATCAGTGTTAAACCTCATTTGCCACTTTTCTTCCCAAGCTCCAAACTTATCCATATCGACTTGCAACCACATTCTGTCATCTTTTGTGTTAATTACTTTATATAGTTTTGTATCACCTGCAAATATTGCTACATTACTTTAAAATCCTTCTACCGGGTCATTAATAAAGATATTAAAAAGAGTAGGTCCCAAAACTGACCCCAATGGTACCCCATTAGTAATGATGACCCAATCAGAGTATGTACCATTAAGAGCCACTCTCTGATTTCTACCATTGAGCCAGTTACTTACCCATTTACACACATTCTCACCCAGACCAAGCATTCTCATTTTTTATACCAACCTTTTATGCGGCACAGTATTCATACGCTTTTGAAAAGTCTCGATACACAAGATCCAGTGACTCTCCTTGGTCCAGTTTAGAACTAACTTTGTCATATATGCTGATCTGATTGATTTGACAGGAGCGACTACTCATAACCCCATGCTGATACAGAGTTATACAGCTCTTTTCCTCGAGTTACTCCAGGATAGCGTCTCTTAGAAACCCTTCAAACATCTTACCCACAATAGCAGTAAAACTTACTGGCCTGTGATTTACAAGTTCACTTTTTGACCCTTTTTGAATATTAGCACCACATTGTCTATTGGATATACTTAATAAAAATATATTTAATAGATTTGCTTTCTCCTCATCATCCTCTACAATTTTTCCTACATGATTTATTCATCTATCTCTGTATTTCCCTCTTTCCATATATCTCTCTGTGTCTCTACCATTATAGACACCATGTATTCATCTCGCTAACATATATCCTCCCATATTACTCCCGAGCTTTAAACAGAATTTTTACATAAAGACAAGCTCCTCCCTCTTTTCAGCTTTTATGATCCCTTCTGAACAGACTGTAACCGTGTCTGCCTATTGTAAATGGGTGGAGAAAGAACGCTTTCAGTGATGCCAGCAATACTAGCTCCTGTGTACAACAGGAGCGAGCATCACTGGGACACACTGTCAGATACCATTTGCCTGTCAGCTCATCCCGTGTAAATGAGGCATTAGTTCACCTCCCAGTCACAGCTTTCATCCAGCCAGATCTCAGTTATTCCCACTATGTTGCAGCTTTCCTCATACATGGTGGTGGTGTAAATTTTTAAAGGAAGGATTTAAGGAAGGCATTAAAAACTATGATGTCTGTAACTTCGCTGTTATTTGCACAGGACATATCATCAATAAGATGTAATAGATTACCTGTGAATCAACCCACAAGAAATATACCACAGAAAAAAGTGATTGGGGGAAGGACATTATTCTGTTAGAGTCTGGACCCACCAAAGGATTCTCCTGTACACTGGTAGGCCATTCTGGACATGGAATTGGGGCATTATAATTAGAGATGAGCGAGCATACTCGCTAAGGAAAATTAGTCGATCGAGCATTGTCCTTAGCGAGTACCTGCCCGCTCGGAAGAAAAGGTTCAGCTGCCGGTGCGGGTGAGAGGTGAGTTGCGGCAGTGAGCAGAGGGGAGCGGGGGGGGGGGGGAGAGAGGGAGAGAGAGATCTCCCCTCCGTTCCTCCCCGCTCTCCCCCGCTGCCGGCAGCCGAACCTTTTCTTCTGAGCGGGCAGGTACTCGCTAAGGGCAATGCTCGATCGAGTAATTGCCCTTAGCGAGTATGCTCACTCATCTGTAATTATAATACATTTCAGAATAAAAATAAAAGCAGAAAAACTAAGCAAATGTTGCAGGTCTTTATCTTTAGGCAGATGACAGGCTTTTGAGACCAGGAGCTCGTAAGATGCTCTTTAATTTATGGATGCAACTATGCCTCCCATGCATACAAAGTTGTGTTCCATCCAGCCATTTTGAAGCAGGGGCTGTATCCCCGAAAACCTCAAAGGGCAGGTTTTTATATTCAAAAAAGAGAAGTCAGATTATTATCCTGGTCTCAAGAGTCTATCATTTGCCCAAAGAGCTGTGCCATTTGCCCAGTTTTCTATTTTATTTTTACTCTCACTTATATTATTGAGATGTCCCCTCTCAGCACCTTACATACTTATCACCAACCCCATAAACATAAAGAACTTTGTGTTTTCTTGGCGTAGCCCCACCCACTTCTGCATTTTTTGGGGGATTATAATTAAAGATGAGCGAACACCAAAATGTTCGGGTTCGCGTTATTCGAAACGAACTTCCCGCGATGTTCGGGTGTTCGTTTCGAATAACGAACCCCATTGAAGTCAATGGGCGACCGGAACATTTTTGTATTTCGCCGATGCTCGCTAAGGTTTTCATGTGTGAAAATCTTGGCAATTTAAGAAAATGATGGGAACGACACAGCAAGTTCTCCTCTGCCACAGCTGTAACAGCTGTGGCAGAGAAGAACGATGTTAGCCCATTGAATTCAATGGAGCCGTCAATACAGCCGACTCCACTGAATGCAATGGGCTGCCGGCGATCGCGGGATGAATTGTCGGAAAGGGGTTAAATATATAAGAATTCATGAATGGGTGTGAATTCATGAATGGGTGTGAGTGAGGGCTGGCCTCTGATTGGTCAGGCTGTGACCATTCAGAGGCATCTTATTCAGCAGGCGGGGATTTTAAATCCCCGGCTGCTGAATACTACTCACAGCTGTTCAGAGCAGTTCAGGAGAACTGCAGCCTGCCGCGCTGAACTCCGTCTGCCGGCACCAGGTGAGTGTATATATATTTTTTATTTTTACACATTTCTGGATGAATTGCAGGAAAGGGCTTATATATTTAACCCCTTTCCGACAATTCATCCCGCGATCGCCGGCAGCCCATTGCATTCAGTGGAGTCGGCTGTATTGCCGGTTCCATTGAATTCAATGGGCAAACATCGTTCTTCTCTGTCACAGCTGTTACAGCTGTGGCAGAGAAGAAGGATTTGTCTTCTATATGTTCTCAATGGGGTTGGCGCTGCTGCCGCCGGCCCCATTGAGCGCATATAGAAAAGATTTCTCAGGGAAGAAAGTTAAAGTAACCCGAACATCCGAACATCGTGTGGGGTTCGTTACGAATAACGAACATCCCGAACACCCTAATATTCGCCCGAGCATCAAGCTCGGACGAGTACGTTCGCTCATCTCTAATTATAATACATTTATCTCAGATACAATGCAAGTAGTTCAGTATAAGAAACAGTATAGGTCCTTCAGCCCAGCCCACACATCCATCTTGTGAAGATCACATTTTCTCATTCACTAAAATGATTTTTGCAGGAATGAGTAGAGAGTAAGTATTAAAAAAAAGGCTAAAACTGGTGTTTCATCTAACATTTATGACTAATTGTCCAACAATTGTCACTCAAAATTCGTTCAAATGAATGAAAGTGAGCAATAATCGGTACGTGTAAACGGGAAGCCATCATCCACTATTCATTCCCTTGTTGATGGTCTCTGAGTTTCAGCCTGCATAAAAAGTCACTAATTCATTCGCTTATCCTTAGGTTTAAACAGCAGTTGTTCAGTTGTTCAGTCTTCCGAACAACTTGAGGGAAAAGGGGGTGATTGTTTGCCTAGCTAATCACAATGACTCCATCAAAAGTCAATCCACATACTGCCAAAGAAGACAATGGGTTTTTCTTCGCACTAATTAAAAAACGACCACCTAGAGATTCTTTGCATATACACTGCCCACCTGAGCAAACAATAGTCCACTTATCTTATCTATGTCCACTTTACAAATAAACACTCCCAAAGGACCCAATAAACGAGGGAAATGGCAAGGATTTCAAACAATTATCTTTACGTGTAAACACTCATCATTTGAAAGCAAAAAAGTTGTTGAGTCGTTGGTTTGTTCATCCAAATGACAATGGTTGCATGTAAATGGGCCTTTAGCCTCAGGATAGGTCAGCACTAGCTGATCAACAGGGTTCTGCCCCTATCTGGAACCCCACTTAATAGTAAGACAACCCCTTTAACGTAAGTGATAATGACTATATGGAGCTTATTTGAATTAAACCTGAAAGGTTTAATTATAATTACACCATCTTTATATTGACACATTTTATGGCTAATATGACATTGATCTATTATGTTGATAGATTGCTATACTTTATTACAGCATTAGGCAATCAACTACAAATAGCAGCAATATAATTTGTAGTCCTCAAAGACTATTATATTATATATTTACATAAAATATTCCTTAGGCTATGTACAAAAAAAGTGTATATAGTATATGTTGAACATGTACAATACAAAAGCGCACATAAATTTAAAATGTAAAGCAACGGGTCAAACAAAGGTATTGATTTTCCATGAGAAGATCCATCTGGTTGAGAAACTTTAAGGAAAAACTCCTTAGGAAAGTATGCAAAATAGCTCTTCTGAATGCACATTGTTAGTGTAGAGTAACATGTTGATTATTTTCAGTATTCAACCCCTTATAAAGAGCTTTGAAATATTGACATTATTAGTTGCTCATTAGAGATGAGCGAACGTGTTCTTCCGAGCTTGATATTCGAGCGAATATTAGGGTGTTCGGGATGTTCGTTATTCGTAACGAACACCATGCGGTGTTCTGGTTACTTTCACTTCCTTCCCTGAGACGTTAGCGCGCTTTTCTGGCCAATTGAAAGACAGGGAAGGCATTACAACTTCCCCCTGTGACGTTCAAGCCCTATACCACCCCCCTGCTGTGAGTGGCTGGGAAGATCAGATGTCACCCGAACATAAAAGTCGGCCCCTCCCGCGGTTCGCCTCAGATGCCGTGTGAGTTAGATGAGGGACAGTGCTGTTTGTACCGGAGCTGCTGTAGGGAAAGAATTGGTAGTTAGTGTAGGCTTCAAGACCCCCCAAAGGTCCTTATTAGGGCCACTGATAGCTGTGTGTTGGCTGCTGTTAGCAGTGGCAATTTTTTTTTTCTCAAAATCGGCTCTGCAGAGCGTTGCACCCGGCATTAGGGACAGAAGTGCTGCATAGGCAGGGAGAGTGTTAGGAGTGAGTGTAGCCTTCAAGAACCTCAACGGTCCTTTCTAGGGCCATATTTAACCGTGTGCAGTACTGTCCAGGCTGCTGTTAGCTGTGCTGCATTTTTTTTGCTTCTGAAAATCGCCTCTGCAGAGCATTGCACCCTCCATTGATACTGCAGGGAAAGAATTGTATAGGCAGGGCCACAACACAGTTATTATTCATTGAATATACGCAGTGCTGCCTTTTGCTTGTAAAACAAGTGAAAATAATTCTATTTGTCCTGCCTCTGTCCGTCCTAAGGGCGGTGGACACGTGTCGGCTGCGTGTGCAACCTGTAAAAATCAGACGCACCCAGCTACGTTTTACTCCTGGCTTCGCCATTTGCTTTCCTTAATTGGGAAAAAAAATACCTGCTCTGCCACAGTTAATAACTCTGCTACCCTCACGTTCTGTGACACATTAGCAGGAAAACAGCACAGTTATTAAACTTCTCATGTTCATAGAATATACGCAGTGCTGCCTTTTGGTGCAAAAAAACGGAAAATAATTCTATTTGTCCTGCCTCTGTCCGTCCTAAGGGCGGTGGACACGTGTCGGCTGCGTGTGCAACCTGTAAAAATCAGACGCACCCAGCTACGTTTTACTCCTGGCTTCGCCATTTGCTTTCCTTAATTGGGAAAAAAATACCTGCTCTGCCACAGTTAATAACTCTGCTACCCTCACGTTCTGTGACACATTAGCAGGGACACAGCACAGTTATTAAACTTCTCATGTTCATAGAATATACGCAGTGCTGCCTTTTGGTGCAAAAAAACGGAAAATAATTCTATTTGTCCTGCCTCTGTCCATCCTAAGGGCGGTGGACACGTGTCGGCTGCGTGTGCAACCTGTAAAAATCAGACGCACCCAGCTACGTTTTACTCCTGGCTTCGCCATTTGCTTTCCTTAATTGGGAAAAAAAATACCTGCTCTGCCACAGTTAATAACTCTGCTACCCTCACGTTCTGTGACACATTAGCAGGGACACAGCACAGTTATTAAACTTCTCATGTTCATAGAATATACGCAGTGCTGCCTTTTGGTGCAAAAAAACGGAAAATAATTTTATTTGTCCTGCCTCTGTCCGTCCTAAGGGCGGTGGACACTTGTCGGCTGCGTGTGCAACCTGTAAAAATCAGACGCACCCAGCTACGTTTTACTCCTGGCTTCGCCATTTGCTTTCCTTAATTGGGAAAAAAAATACCTGCTCTGCCACAGTTAATAACTCTGCTACCCTCACGTTCTGTGACACATTAGCAGGGACACAGCACAGTTATTAAACTTCTCATGTTCATAGAATATACGCAGTGCTGCGTTTTGGTGCAAAAAAACGGAAAATAATTCTATTTGTCCTGCCTCTGTCCGTCCTAAGGGCGGTGGACACGTGTCGGCTGCGTGTGCAACCTGTAAAAATCAGACGCACCCAGCTACGTTTTACTCCTGGCTTCGCCATTTGCTTTCCTTAATTGGGAAAAAAAATACCTGCTCTGCCACAGTTAATAACTCTGCTACCCTCACGTTCTGTGACACATTAGCAGGGACACAGCACAGTTATTAAACTTAGATTATACATTCACTAGAGGCAGTGGGGCCTTTCGTTTTCAAAAAAGGGAAAAAATTATATTTGGCCTGCAGTCTTGCGCCAATTTATTAGCTGCCTGTGAAATCAAATCACTGGTAATACAGCATGCTGAGGGGTAGGGGTAGGCCTAGAGGACGTGGACGTGGCCGAGGACGCGGAGGGCCAAGTCAGGGTGTGGGCACACGCCGAGCTCCTGATCCAGGTGTGTCGCAGCCGACTGCTGCGGGATTAGGAGAGAGGCACGTTTCTGGTGTCCCCACATTCATCGCCCAATTAATGGGTCCACGTGGGAGACGGTTATTAGAAAATGAGCAGTGTGAGCAGGTCCTGTCCTGGATGGCAGAAAGTGCTTCGAGCAACCTATCGTCTACCCGCAGTTCTGCGCCGTCCACTGCTGCAAATCCGAATCCTCTGTCTGCTGCTTCTCCTTCCTCCCAGCCTCCTCACTCCACTACAATGACACCTGCTCAGGAGCGGGAACACTCCCAGGAACAGTTCTCGGGCCCCTGCTTAGATTGGGCAGCAGCGGTTCCTCTCCCACCAGAGGAGTTTATCGTCACTGATGCCCAACCATTCGAAAGTTCCCGGGGTCCGGGGGAAGAGGCTGGGGACTTCCGCCAACTGTCTCAACAACTTTCTGTGGGTGAGGAGGACGATGACGATCAGACACAGTTGTCTTGCAGTGAGGTAGTAGTAAGGGCAGTAAGCGCACAGAGGATTCGGAGGAAGAGCAGCAGGACGATGAGGTGACTGACCCCACCTGGTGTGCAACGCTTACTCAGGAGGACAGGTCTTCAGAGGGGGAGTCAAGGGCATCAGCAGGGCAGGTTGCAAGAGGCAGTGCGGTGGCCAGGGGTAGAGGCAGGGCCAGACCGAATAATTCACCAAGTGTTTCCCAAAGCGCCCCCTCGCGCCATGCCACCCTGCAGAGGCCGAGGTGCTCTAAGGTCTGGCAGTTTTTCACAGAGACGCCTGACGACCGACGAACAGTGGTGTGCAACCTTTGTCGCGCAAAGCTCAGCCGGGGAGCCAACACCAACAGCCTCACCACCACCACCATGCGCAGACATATGATGGCCAAGCACCCCGCAAGGTGGGACGAAGGCCGTTCAGCGCCTCCGGTTTGCACCCCTGCCTCTCCCCCTGTGCCCCAACCTGCCACTGAGATGCAACCCCCCTCTCAGGACACAGGCACTACCGTCTCCTGGCCTGCACCCACACCCTCACCTCCGCTGTCCTCGGCCCCATCCAGCAGTGTAGTTCAGTGCACCGTCCAGCCGTCGCTTGCGCAACTGTTGGAGCGCAAGCGCAAGTACGCCGCCACGCACCCGCACGCTCAAACGTTAACCGTCCGCATAGCAAAATTCATCAGCCTTGAGATGCTGCCGTATAGGGTTGTGGAAACGGAGACCTTCAAAAGTATCATGGAGGCGGCGGCCCCGCGCTACTCAGTTCCCAGTCGCCACTACTTTTCCCGATGTGCCGTCCCAGCCCTGCACGACCACGTCTCCCGCAACATTGTACGCGCCCTCACCAACGCGGTTACTGCCACGGTCCACTTAACTACGGACACGTGGACAAGCACAGGCGGGCAGGGCCACTACATCTCCCTGACGGCACATTGGGTGAATTTAGTGGAGGCTGGGACAGAGTCAGAGCCTGGGACCGCTCATGTCCTACCCACCCCCAGAATTGCGGGCCCCAGCTCGGTGGTGGTATCTGCGGAGGTGTATGCTTCCTCCACTAAAGCACCCTCCTCCTCCTCCTCCTCTGTCTCGCAATCAAGATGTGTTAGCAGCAGCATGTCGCCAGCAGTCGGTGTCGCGCGGTGTGGCAGCACAGCGGTGGGCAAGCGTCAGCAGGCCGTGCTGAAACTACTCAGCTTAGGCGATAAGAGGCACACGGCCCACGAACTGCTGCAGGGTCTGACACAGCAGACCGACCGCTGGCTTGCGCCGCTGAGCCTCCAACCGGGCATGGTCGTGTGTGACAACGGCCGTAACCTGGTGGCGGCTCTGCAGCTCGGCAGCCTCACGTACGTGCCATGCCTGGCCCACGTCTTTAATTTGGTGGTTCAGCGCTTTCTGAAAAGCTACCCACGCTTGTCAGACCTGCTCGTAAAGGCGCGCCGGCTCTGCGCACATTTCCGCAAGTCCCACACGGACGCTGCCACCCTGCGCACCCTGCAACATCACTTTAAGCTGCCAGTGCACCGACTGCTGTGCGACGTGCCCACACGGTGGAACTCTACGCTCCACATGTTGGCCAGGCTCTATGAACAACGTAGAGCTATAGTCGAATACCAACTCCAACATGGGCGGCGCAGTGGGAGTCAGCCTCCTCAATTCCTTTCAGAAGAGTGGGCCTGGTTGGCAGACATCTGCCATGTCCTTGGTAATTTTGAGGAGTCTACCCAGGTGGTGAGCGGCGATGCTACAATCATTAGCGTCACCATTCCTCTGCTATGCATCTTGAGAAATTCCCTGCAAACCATAAAGGCAGCTGCTTTGCGCTCGGAAACGGGGGCGGGGGAAGACAGTATGCCGCTGGATAGTCAGGGCACCCTCCTGTCTATTTCTCAGCGCGTACAGGAGGAGGAGGAGGAGCATGAGGAGGATGAGGAGGAGGGGGAAGAGACAGCTTGGGCCGCTGCTGACGGTACACCGGCTGATTGCCTGTCATCCTTTCAGCGTGTATGGCCTGAGGAGGAGGAGGAGGAGGAGGATCCTGAAAGTGATCTTCCTAGTGAAGACAGCCATGTGTTGCGTACAGGTACCCTGGCACACATGGCTGACTTCATGTTAGGATGCCTTTCTCGTGACCCTCGCGTTGCACGCATTCTGGCCACAACGGATTACTGGGTGTACACACTGCTCGATCCACGGTATAAGGAGAACCTGCCCACTCTGATTCCCGAAGAGGAAAGGGGTTCGAGAGTGTTGCTATACCACAGGACCCTTGCGGACAAGCTGATGGTAAAATTCCCAGCCGACAGCGCTAGTGGCAGAAGGCGCAGTACCGAGGGCAAGGTAGCAGGGGATGTGCGTAGATCGAGCAGCATGTACAGCCCAGGCAGTGCAACAGTCTTTAAGGGCCTGGCCAGCTTTATGGCTCCCCACCAAGACTGTGTCACCGCTCCCCAGTCACGGCTGAGTCGGCGGGAGCACTGTAAAAGGATGGTGAGGGAGTACGTAGCGGATCGCACGACCATCCTTGGTGACGCCTCTGCCCCCTACAACTACTGGGTGTCGAAGCTGGACACGTGGCCTGAACTAGCGCTGTATGCCCTGGAGGTGCTTGCTTGTCCTGCGGCTAGCGTCTTGTCGGAGAGGGTGTTTAGTGCGGCTGGGGGAATCATCACAGATAAGCGTAGCCGCTTGTCAACCGACAGTGCCGACAGGCTAACACTCATCAAGATGAACAAAGGCTGGATTTCCCCAGACTTCTGTTCTCCACCAGCGGACAGCAGCGATACGTAAGCAATACGTAGGCTGCACCCGTGGATGGAAGCTACGTTCTCTCTCACCATCCAAAACGGGGACATTTCTGCTTCATCAATCTGTGTCTAATATTCCTCCTCCTCCTCCTGCTCCTCCTCCTGAAACCTCACGTAATCACGCTGAACGGGCAATTTTTCTTAGGGCCACAAGGCTCACTCAAATAATTTTTCTGAACAATTTTTATAAGTTTCAATGCGCTTAAAAGCGTTGGAACTTTAACTTGAACCAATTTTTCGTTACACTGGGCTGCCTCCAGTCCTAGTTACCACTTAAGCCACATTAACCAAAGCGATTAATGGGTTTCACCTGCCCTCTTGGCTGGCCATGGCCAATTTTTGGGATGTACATTAGTACTGTTGATACAGCAATTTTTGTGGGCCCTCGCCTACAGTGTAATCAAATTAATTTTTAGCCCACCTGCATTACAGCTGACGTTACCTCAGCTGTGTTGGGCAATGCAATGGGATATTTTTGTGTACCGCCGGTGGGTTCCAGGGAGCCACCCATGCTGTAGGTGCACACGGAGTTTTTAATACATCTGTACACTTCTAAAGAACCCCAGTCTGACTGGGGCATGCAGTGTGGGCCGAAGCCCACCTGTATTACGCACGACATTACTACCTCAGCTGTGTTGGGCAATGCAATGGGATATTTCTATGTACCGCCGGTGGCTTCCTGGCACCCACCCAGGCAGTGGGTCCACAGGGAGTTTAACCTACATGTGTCCACTTCTAAAGAACCCCAGTCTGACTGGGGCATGCAGTGTGGGCCGAAGCCCACCTGTATTACGCACGACATTACTACCTCAGCTGTGTTGGGCAATGCAATGGGATATTTCTATGTACCGCCGTTGGCTTCCTGGCACCCACCCAGGCAGTGGGTCCACAGGGACTTCACAATAGGGAGTTGTACCTGCCTGTGTCTATGAATTAAAAAGCCCGGTCTAACTGGGGCATGCAGACACCTTGACAGAATGAATAGTGTGTGGCACATAGGTTCCCCATTGCTATGCCTACGTGTGCAGCTCCTGATGGCGGTGGCACAGGATTCTATTTCTCATTGCTTCTGTACAGCATTGTGGGCTATCGCCCCGCCCCTTTTAAAGAGGGTCGCTGCCTAGCCGTGCCAACCCTCTGCAGTGTGTGCCTGCGGTTCCTCCTCATGGCAGACGCACTTCTAAATAGACATGAGTGTGGCGTGGCATGAGGGCAGCTGAAGGCTGCGCAGGGACACTTTGGTGTGCGCTGTGGGGGGGAGGGGGGGCGGTTGGTCAGCATGTAACCCAGGAGAAGTGGCAGCGGAGTGTCATCCAGGCAGTGATTGTGCTTTGTTGTAGCTAGTGTGGTGCTTAGCAAAGGTATGCCATGCTAATGAGGGCTTTTCAGAAGTAAAAGTTGTTGGGAGGGGGGGGGGGCCCACTCTTGCCGGTATTGTGGCTTAATAGTGGGACCTGTGAACTTGAGATGCAGCCCACCATGTAGCCCCTCGCCTGCCCTATCCGTTTCTGTGTCATTCCCATCGCTTTCTTGAATTGCCCAGATTTTCACACATGAAAACCTTAGCGAGCATCGGCGAAATACAAAAATGCTCTGGTCGCCCATTGACTTCAATGGGGTTCGTTGTTCGAAACGAACCCTCGAACATCGCGGGAAGTTCGTTCCGAATAACGAACACCCGAACATTTTGGTGTTCGCTCATCTCTATTGCTCATCATCAGTACAGCAGAGAATTCTGATAGCTTATTTACAGTGTATCCACCAATGGCGTTAGAGAAGCCTTCTTTCCTTTGCACACAAAGTTTTTATTTACATCTTGTGGATATATACAGTGGGTTCTGTGTTGACATTAAATTAGTTAACCCCTTCATGACCTATGATGTAACTGTAGGTCTTATGTCATATGGAAGGGTTGAAGGGGGCTCAGGAGCAGAGCCTGCTCCATATTTGGTAACTAGCTGACTGCAATGGCCACGAACGGTGGTATCTTCAATCTGAGCTGTTTAACTGCTTAGATGCCACTGTCAATGCTGATCACAGCATCTAAGCAGCTGGCCAGAGGGGTGGCCCTCCAACACCCCAACAGCCCCACACAATGTCATCATGGTTTGTCGATGGGTTGCCATGACAGCCTGGTGCCTTGTGAAGGCTCCCAGGCCTGCAAAGAATCTCAGAAAGGTGTTAGGGCTAAATAGGCTGATGGTAAAAGGGCAATAAACTGCAGTACAAAAATATTGCAGTATACTGTTCAAGTGATCAGATAATCCCATGTTCATGTCCCCTAGTGGCACTGAAAAAAAAAGTAAGAATAAGTTTAATCATTTTCTTTCAAGTATTAAAAAAAGAACAATAAAAGTTTTAAACATACTTTTCCCCATTTTTCAGGTACAATAAATCAAAGACAAAAAAGATCATGTGGTGAATCAAAAGAAGTATAGGGACTAGAGATGAGCGAACGTGCTCGGCCACGCCCCTTTTTCGCCCGAATACCGTGATTTCCGAGTACTTCCGTACTCGGGCAAAAAAATTCGGGGGGCGCCGTGGCGGCACGGGGGGTAGCAGTGGGGAGTGGGGGGGAGAGGGAGAGAGAGAGGGCTCCCCCCTGTTCCCCGCTGCTACCCCCCGCACCGCCACGCCTCTCCCCGCCCCCCGAATCTTTTCACCCGAGTACTGAAGTACTCGAAAATGGCGGTACTCAAGTGCGTAAGTACTCGAAACGAGTACGTTCGCTCATCTCTAATAGGGACACATGATGAGAACATTGTTCCTCTTCTTGTCAGACCACAGATGGAATATTGTTTACAGTTTTGGTCACTGAAACTCAAGAGCGACATATGAGAGCTTGAGCGGGTTCAAAGGCGGGCAACTAAAGTAATAAATGGAATGGGCGGACTACAATACCAGGAGAGGTTATCAGAATTGGGATTATTTTGTTTAAAAAAAAGACAGCTGAGGGGCGACCTAATAACTATGTATAAATATATTAGGGGACAATACAGAGATCTCTCCCATGACCTATTTATACTCAGTATCCTTGTGCCTAGTGAGGAGTAGAAATGGAGAGACCTCCAAATTTCCCCCTGGCCAAGAAATGAGTCAGATACGCTTGATGTGATATAAGGGCAGTCAACCACCAGCCCCATATCTTAGCAAATTGGGGGGGCAGCTTTGGGCCATATATATCAATTTAAATAGAGGGATGACCCCATTTATTTCACGTTGCCAAGCAGCCCTAGTAGTTTTTTTTTGGATGTTTCCAGTTAAACAATTAGCATAAAAGAACCGCAATTTATATAGAGTGCGTGTTACTGTGTCAACCGGAATGTCTTCCTCAAGGCCTAAGGAGCATGCAGGATGCGCGGGGTGACACTGTTGCATCTTCACACAGCTTTGGAACAACAGATTGTCTTAACCTCTTGGATTTACACCCAAGTGTCAGCATTTTGGGATTATGGCTATGCTTTGCCTTTTTCACAAAAACCCCATTCTCATACTTCTCAGTTTCTGCCACAGATTCTTCATTTCTTCTACTCAGTTTTTCAACACTCTTAGACCTTTCTAATCTCTTAAGATTCTTTACAGTAACATGATTGACAGTCCGCAAGCATTTTACCTGTTTGTAAGCGCTTGGCGAGCCTTTGTATCACAGCCTTTTCCTCAAGACGTCTTTCATCTTCGTCTTCACTTGGAGCACTTCACCTTCCAATAATTTTTGTTTCAGCAATACATCCAGTAACTCCTTTTGCTTTTTCCCTCTCATTTTTATAAACTTGCTTCCACCTCAAGATTTTCTCATCACATTCTTGCTTGCACTGAACCACTTGTTCTTTCAGTACCCATCTTAGATCAGTTTCAGCTTATCTTCTGAGGTACTCATTCTCGTTTACCTTCTGTTTTAAGAAGACTTCAGGCTACCTCCTCTCTTTCAGGAACCTTCTTGTTTTTGCCTTTTGTCTGCAGCCTACTTCCTCCATCACTGACCGTCACCTCTCGGCATCTTCTGCAAGAGCGCATAATCTGGCAGCTTCTTTTTCTGTTAACAACCATTGCCTCCCCATTGCTTCTTCTGCACAAACGGTCAGCCTAACTATTTCATCTACCAGTCCTCTAACTTTGCTTTCTTCATCTAGTAACCTCTGCATATACTCTTTCTTGCATGCAGGAACACAGATGCCAGGAGGAGAAGTCACAGGTCACAGCTCTAGTTACGGCAGCCAGATAGGAGCTAAAGAGACAGAGAGAGAGTGATAAACTAGATGCTGTTGGGTTGCTGCCTGGCCAGAGATGCTCTCAGATGGCAACCATTTTTTACCGGCCATTAATATGGCCGGAAAAAATAAGTAGCGGCACTGGTCTTTGGACTTAATTACCAGCTGGCGCAGTAAGTAACTGGCCAGGTTGGCAAGCCTAGGTTCCACCTACAAACAACTCACATTTCCTCTTTTCCCAATTTACTGGCCAACTGCCTGGAGGTCATTTAGGGGCACATTCATGATTTCTTTTGCACCTCTAGCAAAACTCTCTTTGCCTTGTTGTAACAGCCACTTGTTGTTGACGTTGGTTACAACCGCAACAGTCCTTCATAGCTCACTTGCATATGTGGACTGCAACACACTTCTGTGGGAATCACTAGCAACTGGACAAGCATATAACTGCAACATAGAAACTTTGTCAGTGGAAACCAGCACCTTCCACACATCCCAGGACATCACACTTTCTATGGGAGAGCAGAGGCAGTACGTATAATTGGTGATGCCAATTGACTTTGTGGTTGTTGCTTGAAGCCACTGGTAGTTGAATTATCATCTAGACTTTCCCAGGCCTGAAAACACCAAGATTTCAATGATTCTTAATTGCCTGGGAGCTGCCTAAACCATTTAAATAAATTATGTCTCCACCTTTACTCCTGGCACTGAAGTATTGAGTGATGATATATATGCAAAAAGTAAATGGGCTATGAACTTAGAAGAAATATTAACTATGGAAGGATCTTGTCAGTGGTTTATTGATAAGGGAAAGACATGTTAAATGTCCAGACACCTCATTGCTGGAGGTCACTTTTTACTCCCCTCTTACAAGACAACCTTCTTCTACATTTCATGAATGACATCAGTGGAATTCCAGGGATCTCACATAATGTCATGTTCTTCAATTAACTACCTCACTAGAACATAAAAAGAGGAAGGAGGAATGATGAAACCGGCAGACACGAGAGGACATGTTTTACAGGGAGATTGTGTACGAGGAGGCTGAATAACACATATTTAATCACTGCAGTGACAACAGCCTACGATACAGTTGCGTTGACCTTGACGACTCTCCACTATCTTGGTCATCTATGAATATTGATACCATAGAATTCAAGGTTCTTAATAGGCACCTTGACATTTCCAAAGAAGCCTTTTGGCAATCTGTACTGTTGAGTTCTGCATTAACATAACCTAAAAACATAGTGCTGGCATCCAGGTTGGGTGTGTCCTCTGTATTCATGGCACTTTTATTACAAGGGTGGAGCCCTGGGCAAGGCCCATCTTACAAATGGATAGAGGTGCAGCAAGTATATCCATTGTCTGAACAATTGTGTATTTCTAGTTTAACCTCTGTTTCACTGGCAGAAACTGCAAATGTGTCACGTAACAAACTAGACAACTACATGCCTCCTCTGGTAGCTAAAGAGTTAAGTAGGCTGAAAGTGAATTATCTCTACACATTACACATCTATTGGGTGTGGTCCCCTAGGCTTATTTTTTTTTAATGTCTAATATGCCACCAAAATATTTCGCAATTGTTTCCAAACTATAAAATCTCAGAAGAGAGACATAAAAATTAGGGGAGACATACAGTATGCAAACATACAACAATTAACCATAACATTAAAACCCCTGACGCGTGAATTACATTGATTATCTCATTACAATAGGACCTGTCAAGGAGGAGATACACTAGGCAACAAGTGAAGAATCAGTTCTGAAAGTTGATTTGCTAGAATCTGAAAAAACAGGCAAATGTAAGGATCTGAGTGACTTTGATTGATAAGGATGAACTTGTGATGGCTAAACAACTGGGTCACAGAATGTCTAAAACGGCAGGTCTTGTAGGGTGTTCCTGGTATGAAGTGTTTAGTGCCTACTAAAAGTGATCTAGAGAAGGACAACTGGTGAACCGGTACCAGGTTCATAAGTGGGATCCCAAAGCTCATTGATGCATGTAGTGAGTGAATGCCATTTCATCTCTTCTGATCTCTCGGAAGAGCTACTGTAGCACAAAATGTTGAAAAACCTGATGCTAGCTATGAAAGAAAAGTGTAGAAATGCGCAATGTTCCATTACGGAAAGTGGTTGCACTGGACACGTGTGCATCAGAATTAGACAATGGAGAAATGGAAGAAGGCAAAGACACCTATGCTGGCCATCTCATGGTCTCTATTACTCATGCAGCATTGGACCAAGAATTGCCTACACAGAATCATATGTTTACTCAGCTTTCTGATAAAGAGGTCTGCAAACCTTAAAATGAGTTACCTGCTGGTTTAAAGAAAAGCATACATCTTTTTTCTACATCTCTGACTTCGCTCTTCATCTTAGTTGGCACTTGCCTACAGGTAGTGCTGGAGTCCTTGATTTACATTCGCAACGTCATCCAGCGCTAACCTGACACTTGGTCAACCTGTGTTTTATGCTGGCAGCACCTGCACAACATTTATCACCTCCTCTAGTACACAGCACTTTAGTGTAGCACCCCTGCCGTAGTTTTCTCCACTGGGGTGCTCCACCCAGACTCCTTCTTTTCCTCTCACTCCACAGTAGCCTTGAGAGAATGTTACTGGCACTTGCTTGAGTCCATGCTATTAACCATTTGCAATCCAATTTTGGATTCAGGTTTTTCTAGGGGGCTTTCTCTTTCTGCCATTATACAATGGTGCCATATGCTGGCTAGAGCCATTACTGCGATATGGGACATGCTGGAGAGGCCCCCGACAACAGGGCAGACAGTAAGAATACCCTGCCGGATGTCTTCAAGACGTCAAACAGTGGATTGGAAAAGGTTAATGAGTGAACAGGTCAACTACAGTAAGTGTGTGGTTGTCAAATAGTCTCCTTCCTTTGGATTTCCTTAGGTGTGACTAGTCATAGAATCATAGAATGGTAGAGTTGGGAGGGACCTCCAGGGTCATCAGGTCCAACCCCTGCTCAGTGCAGGATCACTAAGTCATCCCAGACAGATATTTGTCCAGCCTTTGTTTGAAGACTTCCATAGAAGGAGAACTCATCACCTCCTGTGGTAACCTGTTATACTCATTGATCACCCTCACTGTCAGGAAGTTTTTTCTAATATCTAATTTGTGTCTCCTTCCTTTCAGTTTCATCCCATTGCTTCTAGTCTTTCCTTGTACAAATGAGAATAGGGCTGATCCCTCTGCACTGTGACAGTCCTTCAGATATTTGTAGACAGCTATTAAGTCTCCTCTCAGCCTTCTTTTTTTGCAAGCTAAACATTCCCAGATCCTTTAACCTTTCCTCATAGGACATGATTTACAGACCGCTCACCATCTTGGTAACTCTTCTCTGAACTTTCTCCTGTTTGTCTATGTCTTTTTTAAAGTGGGGTGCCCAGAACTGGACATATTATTCCAGATGAGGTCTGACTAAGGAAGAGTAGAGGGGGATAATGACCTTACATGATCTAGACTTTATGCTTCTCTTAATACATCCCAGAATTGTGTTTGCCTTTTTGGCTGCTGCATCACATTCTTGACTCATGTTCAGTCTATGATCTATTAGTATAACCAAGTCTTTTTCACATGTGCTGCTGCTTAGCCCAATTCCTCCCATTCTGTATGTGCTTTTTTCATTTTTCTTGCCCAGATCTAGGACATTAGATTTCTCCTTGTTAAATACCATTCTGTTAGTCGTCGCCCACTGTGCAAGCTTTTCTAGATATTTTTGAATACTCTCTCTCCCTAGTGTTAGCTACCCCTCCTAGCTTTGTGTTGTCGGCAAATTTGATCAGTTTCCCATCAATTACCTCCTCCAGATCATTTATAAAAATGTTGAACAACACTGGGCCTAGGACTGAGGATGCAGGGCTTTCTGTACACTCAGCCTGGGAATACCATTACTGTATGTCAGCTTGTGGATGTCATAATGACACAAAGCATAATGTATTAGCATATGGAACATTATACGTTCAGAAATAAAGAATGGAAATAGTAATCTTTTAATGGAATTTAAAATAAAGATGCAGTAAAAAATGTAATTAAGAATTTAAAAAATGTGAAAAAGTAACAATTAATGTGATTATTTAGTATAATGTAACATTTGAAACACATTATCTAAAAACCAAAAAGTACATGTATTACGTATCCCTAAGAGTTAATTTAGCAGGTTATTTAGTGTGAATTGTGAATGATATAAAAAATAAACAAAGGAATTAAAGAAAAATCATTAAAATTATACTAATTACACTCTAATGTAAAAGCTACGTTAGAGAAAAATCCTTAGGATAGTTTCACTTACAGGTTTTTGAGGTCGTTTTTCGTGCAATTTTGTGAGCCAAACCAAAAGTGGATCCAGCAAGAAGAAGTATAAGACCTTCCTTTATATTTCCCATACCTTTTGAATTACTTCTGGCTTTAATTTAACAAACTCTATGAAAAACTACCACAACCGCTGCCACTGAAACCTGTGTGTGAAACCACCTTTATGATGTATTCACACATCACAGATTTGTTACAAAATTTTGGCTACGGAATGAGTACCCAGATTCCGCAGAAGCGCACAGTACAATGGGAGTGAATGGCTTGAGTGCTGTGGCCTCTTTATTGCATCCCAGGTATAGTGCCATACATTTCATAGTGACAGTTCCTGGTATAGCAGCTCAATCCAAATCACTTAAATGGAATGAGCTGCTTTCAAGACATGTGATGAATGAATGTCACATTAGTGTTCTGACTAGACCACAATCGTTCATATATTTTAATAGTTGGGTGTAAATGACCATCCTAGCAAGTTTGATAGGATTACTAAATAATTCATTTTGCAATAAATCATCCTAGGGTGGTTTCACGGGAGCAGAAAAGGAGAAGACCCATGGCCAAATGGCTCCATCTCAGGACGGAACGGAACGGTGCCAGACTGACCCCACTGACTTTATTGGGGTCCATTCGGTTTCTGCTCATCTGCCCGACTTTTGGATGGAAGAAAAAGTGCTACATTTTGAGTCGGATCAGCAGGGGAACCTCTAACCAGGGGTTCCAATGCAGATGTGAGACCAGTAGAGATGAGCGAACGTACTCGGTAAGGCCGATTTCGCAATCGAGCACCGCGATTTTCGAGTTCTTCACTACTCGGGTGAAAAGTACTCGGGGGCAGTGTGGGGCGGGGTGTGGCGTGGTGGAGCGGGGGGTAGCAGCATGGAACAGGTGGGAGCTCTCTCTCTCTCCCTCTCCCCCCCCACTCCCCTCTGCAACCCCCCGCTCACCCACAGCGCCCCCAAGTACTTTTCACCCGAGTAGTGAAGTACTCGAAAATCGCGGTGCTCGATTGCGAAATCGGCCTTACCGAGTACATTCGCTCATCTCTAGAGACCAGCCATAATCCATCATGGTAATTTCGGGTTTAGATTTTAACTGAACAGGAAATATTTTTTTCATGCCAATATGCATTCAATTGCTTAACTCTATGGTGAGCAGTATACGACTGTGACACACCCTGAAATGCCTATCCACTGAGCACAGATATTTTATGTTAACCAGATATGTATTCTAGGAGAGTGACTGACACTGACATCAGATTCTTAGGCAAGACCGTCATGTATGATACATTTTGTCTGCTTGTCTTCTCTATTTACAATTGCCATATAACTCTCACCTGAACAGAAAATGCATGATTAAAATACAATCATTAATAGTCATCATGAACACTAAAAACTAATGTGGCAAGACCGAAATTAGGATTCAGATATAAAGGGTTCCTTAGGCTACTTATTCAGATTTGCTTTGGATGGTTTCCATCATAGGTTCCATCTAAAATGCTGGGAAAAAATATCACAAACCATGACGGAAACCAAATGAGACCCATTGACTGTAATAGTCCATGGGTTCCATCTGGCGCCACAGGTTTCTGTTATTTTGACAGATCCGGCACATCATTTTATTTTTGTTCTTTCATTGCATAACAGAAAGGAGAACGGAAATCTGACAGAGTCGATATCAGACATTTTGAGTTTCCCTTAGTTTAAATGGCTTCTCCGGAGCAGCACCAGTCCTCTGGAACGCACTACCCCAAACTATCCGGGCAATCCCTGACTTACAAAACTTCAGCGTGCCCTAAAAATGCACCTCTTCAGGAAGGCATATCATATCTCCTAAACCAAACCCCTCTGTACTCCGCCTGATAACATACTCCCCATCCTACAGACTGCAATCCCTGCTAGCTGCCATCAACCGCCCCTTGCAGTCATACCGATTCAGCCATCACACGGCTTAAGTCTGACCATTGTTTATGTGTATAGCGTCCCTTACTCTTTACATCGCCATACCGTGCACATCTCCAGCACCTTTACCTTCTGTTATCCCCCCATTATCTGTAGTATGTAAGCTTGTTGGAGCAGGACCCTCACCCCTATTCTCCATCAATTGTATCCCCTTGATTTTGTAAGCGCTGCGGAATATGTTGGCGCTATATAAAGATTATTATTATTAATGGTGCCATATCGTGAAATAAACTGCCTGGAGCTACAAATCACATGTATGTGAAGCCCATGCTTTCTAATATGTCCCTTCACATTTGCGATGTTTTGTAGGCTGCTGCATACGAGAAAAAAAATTGCAGCATGCTCTATACAGCCACGATTTGCGATGTTTTGTAGCCCACGTTTCCCAATGGAACCTTCCTTTGTGTTGCATCGCATGAAATCACGTTTTTCGTGCGGTGCAATGCAACTTTTACAGAATGAAGTCCAACTGTTTGTCCCTAAAATAAGCCCTGACTACATTAAAAAAATAAAACAATATATTACCTAACAGGCACTGTCCGCTCCGCCGCACTTCTCCTCCGGGAGTTCTGCGGCACTTGTTTTTAGTCTTCAGCCAGCACGTCCTGGTCAGGGGGTTCAAAAATCCTGCCTCTAGGAAGTGCTGGCTCTGATTGGTTTTCGAGCGCTGAGGCTTAGCCAATCACTGCAGCACTTAATGAATATAACTTGGAATACAAAAAATATAACTTGGACCATTCCTTTAATTAGTCCACAGATAAGTGTGCGAGAGTTTTATGGTCTCCTAATTTATGTTGGCCTGGTGCCCCCACTCTCCATGCTGCAGATTTCTCAGATGTTACAACCTGCCATAAATCCTTCGGAGAGATTTATTCCTGTGCTTTCTTATAAATTTAGAAAAAGACTGTAAAAACATGCTAGAAAGGTAAATTAATGTAGTAATTTACAGATCTTGCGTTGACATACCTACCTGAGGATATTGGAGAACTTGGACTAAGCTAATCAGTAGGCAAGAAATCTTTCTTTAATTTTTCCAAATGTGTTTTATGGATATAGTAATGTACAATTTATCATTCACAGTTGTAAGAAAGGATCTTAAGATGGACGGACATGGGAAGTAGTCTGATGCTCCATTCTGCACCAGATATTCAATAGTATACATGTGAAACAATTGAGTAGACTGTGCAGACAACAACATGCATATTTTGGTAGATTCTTACTAAGCCAGTTTTTCCTGTCGTATCCCATACAAAATGCCAACTTTCAGTGCCCTACAGCATTCTCTACAGAAAGCAGACATAGGTTAACAATGTTGTGGCATGTGTTTAGGAGGGGTGTGCTTGTTTATAGGCATGGAAGGATGGGCTTGAAACTGCAACATTGATTCTTACTACTGTCATTTAAATTTTCAGGATTCTCTGTCTATTGCCAATAGCAGAAGTTTACAATTAAGTTTAGTTATTTTGCTGTCAGAATTCTAAAAAAGTTACAGAAAATGGCAAAATAAAATATTGAGATCTGAAATACTGTATTGTCAGAAGAAAATAATTTTAAAGCCCAAATTCACTTGAAAACCACTTTCCGCAATCAGTAATAACTTCTGTGTTTTTCCATGCGCATGTTGTTCATCGCACATGTTCTGATGCCTCTTAGTGGTTACAAATACAATGGTCATTTTGTGTCAGTTTGACCTTGACTGTGCTTTTGATACTCTGATGGGTGTGTCAGGTATTGGTGTACACCTGGGGGCAATTAGGGAGGGTTTTTAGTTCCCTAATGGCCCAGGTTCTGTGCTGGTCAATTTCAGTGCAGTCTCCTTCTGCTGTGGAGTGAGGACCTCTCTGGATCTCATTTCCGTGGTTCTTTGAGTGGCTGTTTATATAAGTTCTGAGATTTGTTACTGAGATTTATTCTTTAAGGTTTTGCTTTACTCTTATGAAGGATTTTCCTTTGTCATTTATCAGGGTTGCTCAGGACGAGGGTGTATGCGTCCTTATCAGCGCGGGCCATCCACTAGTAGGCAGGGTTTGTCACTAGAGATGAGCGAGCATACTCGCTAAGGGGAATTACTCGATCGAGCATTGCCCTTAGCGAGTACTTGCCCGCTCGGGAGCAAAGATTCGGCTGCCGGGAGCGGCAGGGGAGAGCCCCCTCCGCCCCCCCCCCCCCCCCACACACACACACACACACACACACACTGATCCCCCGCTGCTCATGGCCGCAACTCACGGCAGCCAAACCTTTTCTTCCGAGCGGGGAGATACTCGCTAAGGACAATGCTCGATCGAGTAATTGTCCTTAGCGACTATGCTCGCTCATCTCTATTTGTCACCCGCTAGTTCCCCTTAGCGAAAGTTTCCGTCCTTTGCTTATTTTTTCCTCCTACTGCAGGGTTTTCCTGGTAGTGTGGTGTGAACATTGCTAGAGAGTTTATATTTTGGTTTGCAGTTATTGCATGCACGAAGCAGACGTGACTGGTCAGTACCCATAATAAGTAGCAAGATTGTGACTGGCCATTGTAATAGGAGGGAGAACAGATACAATAATGATATAGCTGTGTGTTTTAATGGGACAGTCTCATCAAAAAAGTTTTATTCATTAAAACCAGATAGAGAAACATTTTCCATTGCTCTAATCTGTTTTTATTTTATGATTGTATGTTTATTCTGCTGTCTGTACATGACTACGGGGTGCTATCTTGCCTACTTAAGCTACATTTAACAACATTTAGGCCTCCTTCCCACGAATGGATTTCCGGCGCGTAATTTGCGGCGGAAATCCGCTGCGTTGCCCGCAGCTATTAGGTTCTATTGAACCTAATAGCTTAATGCTCACGGTGCGGAATTCCACCGCGGAATTCCGCACCGTGAATTCACCCGTCCTCACCCACGGCATGCTCTATTTGCAGTCAATGGAAGCTGTCCGTTCACGCTATCTTCCGCTGTAGCACAGCGGAAGATAGCGTGAAATCACCTCTCCGCCTGCAGCTGCCATGTCTCATGACGCGGCCGGGCGTGTCATGTGACGTGGCCGGCGTGTCACATGACGCGTCATCCGAGAGCGAGGACGCCGGATCCGCAGGTAAGTTTGGGGTCTCTGGGGGGCGCCGTGACAGGCTCCGCCGCGAAATTCACGCGGTGGAGCCCGTCACGGCCGTGTGCAGCCGGCCTTAGAGTAGTTAGAAGACATGTTTTACAGGAGCTTCATGGGCCATACAACGAACATGAGCTGACCCAGTGGCTTGTATTGAAGACTGTTCTAGGCATGCTCTGTGACCTGTGCAGAGGTGATTTTGCAGGGAGTGGGGAAAATAGTCATAGCTAATTACCTATGTTATCTACATATAGGTGTTTACCTTTTAATGTAGGCCTGCCTGTGATGCCAGTGAGATGACTGCTGCAAAGCTTTCCCTACAGAACAGGAAGTAGCAGCATAGTATTAGGCTCTTTGGGCAATGTGAAAAATGCAGGATTTTAGGATGTTTTTTTTTTTTAAATATAGATTGTGACCAAAGGTTTAAAGAAAACACCAAAAATACTTTAAAAAATATATTTAACACAAATTAATTTATATAATAGGTCATTTTCTGATGACACATTCCCTATACGGCTAAGGTTTGGTACTACAGTTGCTTCTCCAGTTATAATGACCTCAGGTTACAATAGTTTCAATTGTAACATGAAATCACATTCAACATGCAACATACAATGCCACAAACAGTGCTGATCCGTGGCACGTGTCATGTACTATTGTCTACCTATGCTCCATATACTGCACTGCTCTGCTTTTATGCTTGCACCTCATGTACTGTGCTGCTCTCTACTTTATGTACTGTACTGTTTAGATGAGTATGCCGTGTGTTTTAGGGCTTTAAAATTCAATTATCGAATTAGAACTTGGAAAATTAGGTCAGACACGTAAATGTACAATAAACTTTGTTGTGATAAAAGTATTATTTTTCTAAAAGTTGGTCAAACAGGAAAGGTCAAAGACTTATCAGCATTCTCTTGTAATGTTTAATTTCAACCCAACAAGGGGGGTTCCACTGTTCCCACTGGCCAGTTTTACCCAGGCTTGGGGAGATATTACTTAAGTCCAGCCCACCCTATGTTTCATACCTCGTCCCTAGAAATGGGTCTGCATTTAAAAGGGTTGTCGGAATTAAGGAAATCCCTGTCAACCGGGTCCCCTATGCATTACAATAAAAAATCAACAGTTACCCACCTCTCTCCACTCCCCTGTTTCCCCTCCACCAACTCGAATCACCACTGTCTATTTACGGGCAGCTGCGACATCCCGTAAACCTGCTGTAGCAGCCAATGACAGCTCTTAGTCGTGATCGCTGAGCACTGTCATTGGCTACTGTAGCTTGTTCATAGATGGACTCAGCATGAAAAGTGATGTCACAGGAAGTCCTGAAGGGGAGCACAGATTGGAGTGAGGGGAGAGGTGAGTAACTGCTGACTTTTCTTTTATGCATGGTGTCCTGTGGACATGGATTTCCTTAACTTGGACAACCCGTTTAAAATTGGGCATTCCTATCACAAAGACTAAAAGGGGGCATCAGTTCAGAGCCAAGTGTTTTGCCCACAGCATGAGTGAGCTAATAAGGCTTCACTCCAAGGTAATTACCAGGCTCTAGTTATGGATACTTACCCAGTGAGTCTTGTAGGAGAAATAAAACTGGTGGGGCAAGTAAAACTTTTTGGGGAAGGAATCAAGCTGGGGATGTGCAAACAACTAGAATAGAGACAGGATCTCAGGAACTGGGTGAGTCTGACTTTTGTTCTTCAGACAAGAAGTGGGAGAAGGTGTGTGTTGGGTGATGGTAGGATATTGAAAGTACTGTGCAAATGCTTGAACTATATGAAAGGGAAATCCAAGAAGCAGGTGTTGGTGGAGAGGATGGTAAAAAGAAATCTTCAAGTGTGAAATGTGTTAGGGATAAGGCAACAGGATACTGTTACTAATGGTCATCAGGGTATGCGCATCTCCTGCAGACATTCATGAAAAGATCAGAGGGAAGTACAGACAGGTTTTTGATCTTTCTAAGGAGGTGGTGGCTAGTGAAGAGGGGTTAAGCCACACAAAAAGGAAGCAAAGAAAGTCTTTGCAAAGAAAATTGTGGAGTTGATGAACAGACTTTTAGTGTGCGCCAGTGTTATGGATGAGGTAAAGCTATGGCAATGTGTGAATTTGCTAAAATATATGGACCTCTTATTGGATGCTCAGGCAACCATTTATAGTGGTTCAAGTTGGAAAAATTACAAAAAGGTGTTCCGAAAAAAATTGTAAATATCAAGATATTGTGTTCTACGCAAATAAAGTCTGCACTTGGGGTTTACTTTTATGGGAATGGATAAGTCTGAAGCAGGAGGTTTGACCAGTAAGATGGTGGAGCGGCAGGAAAGAATATATTGATTTTCTGGGCATACAATGAGAGAAATTGCAGCAGAGGGTTTGAGTTCAAATTTAAGCATACATGTTGCAAGTGTGGGGCAGGCCATCTACAGACTGAGTGTGCATAAAAAAAGTTTGGGAGAAGGGGTAATTGTTTTTGTGTATCTGCCAAGTGGCCGGTAGCACTTATGAGGCTAGACTGCCTAAGTGAATGGTTAAATAGATAGCCTGAGAAGAGGAAAGCCTAATTTTTGGGAAAGGTTTTCTTTTTTTTCCAAATTACCAATTGAAGGGGGATAGGAGATTGAGGAAATTGAAATCGACGGAGGAGTGGCCACAGGTTTTGCGGGAAAGTTGGGGAAAGAAATTAAGTTGGGTAGGATAGAGGGATCATTTAATGAGCCACCAATAAAAGCTTTGGTAATTTTACCACTGGGCTTAGTGCCCAAGAAGGAGTAAAGAAAATATAGGATACCATAATCAAAAGAGAAAGAATGATAGCCACCAGGGTATATTTTCAATCCTTTTAGTCAGCAGTGGAGTTAGATAAAGAGTACAGAGTAGAGGTACTGTTAGCCAAAATCAAAACTTAGTTACCATTCAAGTTGTTGCCATTACATGAGGAAAGTTGTAGATATAGAAAAGACAGATCAATGGGATGATGCAGTGTAAACTGGGCAGTGGAATATGGATTACAGGTGAAAAGGAGCTGTTTTTGGGGGGACAGATTGTGACACTAAACTCTAAGAAGGCCAGATTGGTCTCATTGGTCACAAAAAGTAATCTACAAGCTGTTCTACAGGGTGGCATCACTAGCTGTATGACCACAAGCTGTATGTCAGGTTTCCAAATAAGGTTCTGGCCAAGGTAACCACTAAAGTCAGCTAGGAGGGATGACAGTTGTTTTAGGGATCGACGGGGCTTGATTATTCAAGAGATTTTGGGAGTGTGTGACTGGCCTTCTCCAGCTTTGGGTTCTTTGCAGCATTGAAATGTGTAATGAAGTTGGCTACCAGCCATATCTTTTGCCAAAAAAAAATGGTGCATGTCTTCCTGTCAGTTAGTCAGAGGAGACTACAGGTAATAACATGTATGCTTCCTCTAGTCTGCGGTGAAAAACTGCTTTCAAATTTGCAACTATACTTTCTGATTCTTATATACAGTATATGAATAGCCATGTATTCATAATGTACTCAGTTATAGAATACATCTTGGCATATCCCTTCCAATCAATTCTTTGTGCACAGAAAACAACAAAGTTTTCAGAGTGTGAACAACCATTTTTATTAGTTAAATTGCCACTGTTTAATGATGTGAATGCTGAAATAAATTTTTTGACAGCCAGGGCAGAAAAAAGAATAATGACTTCAGACGGGTGTGTCTAAATTACTGACTGAAGGGGATGAAAGAAAAGGAAATAAAATTGGGAAGAAGGTGTGGAATCTGGAGGTAGGATACAAAGACAAGAGCTTTTGGAAGGGAGTGGCAGAGGCAAAGACTTAATTCATTGGCATGATATATGTTCTTTATTGCAAATTACTTTGCACATAGAATTTTATATGGCGAACACTAAAAGTTTCTTCATCAGCTCCACAATAGACTTTCTCTGCTTACTTTTTGTGTGTCTTAAACCCTTTCCCCTAGCCACCACCACCTCCTTAAAGAGATCAAAAACTTCTCTATGCTTCCCCTTTGATCTTTTTCATGAACTTCTGCATACCCTGGTGCTTAACATCTGCCACTTTACGAAGGAAAGGAGATCTGTAATTGAACATGTGCTTCAAATACTAAAAAGGGTAGTATTCATATTGATGATTCTTAAAATTAACATAACCTACCAGGGTGTGACAATATAGACCAGTGTTGCCCAATCCTCACAATCCCTCAACAGGTCAGGTTTTCAGGATTTCCTCAGTATTGCACAGGTGATGTAATTATTTTCAGTGGCTCAGACATTAGCACAGGTGTTACTACCCTGTTTCCCTGAAAATAAGACAGTGTCTTATATTAATTTTTGTTCAAAAAGGTTTAACTTTTTTACATGTATAGCTGCCTGGACACTATTTAAATTGACTTTTTCTAATTAACTGTTAGCAGGGCTTAATTTTGGAGTAGGGCTTATATTTCAAGCATCCTCAAAAAGCCTGAAAAATCATTTTGCATTCTCAAAAATTCTGGAAAATCATGCTATGTCTTATTTTCAGGGTATGTCTTATTTTCAGGTAAACAGAGTATACATGGAAAAGAAGAGGATGTAGGCAAGTCTAGTCCAGGCTAGCCTAGGCCAGGTTAGTCTAGGAGCCCAGCCCCGGAGAAAGTCTAGTCGTGGAGTCAACAGAGGGGAAGAACAGTAAGGCTGGGTTCACACAGGGCGGATTTGCTGCAGTTTTGCCGCAGTTTTTCCGTTGCGGTTTTGCCGCAGAAGAACTGCTTCTGTGGCAAAACCGCTTCAAAGGTTAATTTTGGCTTGCGGATTTTCTTGCGGAAAATCCGCAAGCGGTTTTTTTCCACAGAGCTTTTTTACTTTTTGCAGCGGATTTTGCTGCGTCCATAGAGGTCTATGGCCAAAAAACCACCACGGAAAAGACAGAAGAATGGACATGCTGCATCTTGAAAAACCGCGCCACAGTTGCATTTCCGCACTGCGGCTTTGCGGAATAAATCCGTCCTGTGAGAACAGCTTTTTGCCAAAACACATTTGTGCTGCATTGCACTGCAGACGCAGCGGTTTTGCCGCAGTGCGAATATGCAACGGCAAAGCCGCAGGAAATCCGCCCTGTGTGAACTCAGCCTAAGACAGACAGAAGGCTTATCAACTTTGCCCAGAGAGACAAATACCCAGGAAGAACTACTGATAAACGAGAAGGACCTTGACACTCCAATTGTGAGTTTTACTTGTCCCTGCCTCGTCAGGAGTCAGCATGTCCATAGAGGAGCCTGCACTGTTCCCCCCCATTCCTCCACATATAATCCTCCTAGTCAACAAGCACTTAACTTAGTCTGGCAGTTTATTTTGTACTTCCGAAGAGGGTTAAGGAATTAATGTATGATATTTAATATAATTCAAGTAAACTGTGTGCCTTCGGTTATAGTAAAGCTCTTCAGACGTGTCTCTTTATTTCACTGTGACAATGGGTTCAAAGGCACTGGCGTCACATTGAACTAATACTAACTACCAATTGCTCTCACCAAGAATCTCTTTGTAATTCCACCTGCCGCAGGAGCCACTATTTTTAGGCAGAGTAGCCCCCACTGGGACCTGGCCAGAGTTGGCACATCAACTCGGGCTACTCACGCAAACTCCTGCTTGCTGCATAGAACTTTCAACTTATACAGTGATCAAGCATTATTAATAGAGATGAGCGAACGTACTCGTTTCGAGTAATTACTCGATTGAGCACCGCGATTTTCGAGTACTTCAGTACTCGGGTGGAAAGATTCGGGGGGCGCCGGGGGGCAGGGGAGGCGTGGCGGCGTGGGGGAACAGGGGGGAGCCCTCTCTCTCTCCCTCTCCCCCCCACTCCCTGCTGCATCCCCTCACTCACCCACGGCGCCCCCCAAATCGTTTCGCCCGAGTATGGAAGTACTCGAAAATCGCGGTACTCGGGCGAAAAAGGGGCGTGGCCGAGTACGCTCGCTCATCTCTAATTATTAACTTAAAACATTAAAACCCCTTTAAGAATAATATTGTGACTCCAGTATTTTGAATGTTAGTAACAAGTAACTAATTGTTACAACAGCCATTTATTAGCCAACAGTAGTGTACACCTTGTTTCTCATCAATTCAGTTTCCGTAGAGAAGGGACATATAATACGCACCTTTATAGAAAATGCTGCAATTTTTCTTGTGCATGTATTTTGCGCAATTCATATAAGTAGCAGCATGGAAGTCAGTGGGATATTGGTACAGGGTAATACGCATGAAAAACCTGTGCAAGTAATATGCTGTGACCATACGCTTGTGTGAACCCACCGCAATAGCAACTGAACTCTCCAGAAAAGGTTGGATCTATATAAGGACTCTGGGTCCTGTACCCTCTGGTTTCGAGTGGATGGTCCTCCAATCACCAACTCAATTTTAGTACTTTTCCAAAAGGAACATAACCATTTGATAGAACTATATACAATACTTTTATAGTGACAAGTTTGGGTCGCTAGAGTGCTATGCTTACCTCCCTCCATCATTCCACCGGGGTCATTGCTGAAAGTAGCACGCTAAGTAATGCCGTTCTAATTTTGTGATGGGCGGACTACTTAGCAGCTCCGCTCAATGCATTGAGTGGCAGCTTTCAGTGCTTACACTGGAAAACAACGGGGGAATTGAGTTTATTACTTAAATCCCCAAAGTCAGCAGGTCACAAAGTTCTTACCATGTGAATCTACAACTTCCAGCATGACCTGAACAATGTTATGGAGAGCTGCAGTTTCACAAGCTAGGATGCTGTGGTGCTTATATGTGATCACAATACACAATGCCACTAAGTGACTCACAGGTGATGAATCCACTGATTAGCAAGGATCCATAGAACAAATTTTAAAAAGTCCCAGAATATCCCTTTAACAGAAGAAATAACAGCGGGAATATGAGGTGGAACTACAAGTTTCAGCATGCCCATGCAGTTATGTGATATTAGAAAACATTACAAGGAGAGAGTATAAAAGAACTACAAATCCCAGCACATCCAGGTTATTATAACGGGAAGTCAGAAGAGGTGAGAACTACAACTCCAGTGTTTGCCTGGCTATACCATCTCACGCAAAAATCCATAATTACAGGACCTTAACTGATCTCCACCTGTCTGACATCATCACAGATCCTTCAGTACTAGCATGTAGTTTATTCTCCACTGCTGAAATCTACCCCTTTTTGCATCATCCCAGGTCCTGATTTTCTCCACAGCTCTGCGTGTCCATCAGTCCTCCTGTCTGCTGTGTCACCTGTAACAAGAAGCTCTGGGTGAGACCCCCACCCCAGATATGGTGGGCTCCAGCTCTTGCCCAGATTTGCTGGATGATGGCACGTGGCTTGAGTGTAAATAAAGTTATCATGAAAAAAGTTTGGTACCATGTTAGCCAGTAGAGCAAAATGTGATTGTTCTCAGTAAGAAAAACCCAGTAATCTTGTAGCTTTGATACCTTTTAATGGCTAACAAAAATACATGATGTTATATTAAGCTTTCAAACCTCTCAGGATGCTGCCTGAGGAAGAACCCTAAGTAGGTTTGAAAGCTCGCTATAACAGCATGTATTTTTGGTAGCCATTAAACGGTATCATATCTTCAAGATTATTTTATAGTTATCATAGCACACACAGGAAATATCATCAATAAGATCTAATAGGTTCTTTGTGAATGGACCCATAAGAAGTAGACTCCGGCAATTGATTTGCTTGTAAATCACCTCCTTAGGGTTGTCTTCTGCTGGACTCTTGGAGCCTATTATTGTATAAGTGCTTGGGCTCAATGGAGAATCCCTCTGGTGGGCCAGTCTAACCCTGACTCTGAATGTAAAATGCAGTTTACCTGCTTTTTTCCAAATACTATATCATTCCAAAGAATATATTTCTAAAAATAACCATTTTTAATCTTTATATCAGCCCAAAATGTTAATTTACTGACATGCTTTTGAACTAATGCAGGAAAATCAATGAAATCTGCCTTGTTTTGTTTCTTCATGAATACATTTTTCATTCACTGACTCAAAACCTTGTTTATTGATGTTTCACATCACTCAACCACTAAGAAAAATTGTGTTCTGTGAAACTCCAAGGGAGCCGCATTTAATAAATAGTGCATTGTACATCTTCTCTTTGATAAATCTGGAGGCGTTTTTCTCTTATATGTTAATGCCAAACTATACCAATGTCATCATACATTTCATGTACGGTCATGAATATCCAAGTGTTAGTTTTCCACAAATATTTAGAATACAGAGTGTTAAAGCCAGAATAGAAGTACTTCTGTAGAATGTTTACCGTACAAGAATGATAGTCTGGACCAGTAACCTCTCAGAGGAACAAGGATAGCCTCTCGATGACAATATCGAACTTTTAGAATATCTCATAGGTCATTGTTGGGGAGGAATATCTTTTACACTAGACATAAAGATTCACAGAACTTAACTCCATTCATAGATAGGAACCACTTTTTAAAGTTCAGAAACTATAGTAATAGTTGCTCAAACAAAGGTTGGACAAATATCTGTCTGGGACGATTTAGTGCTCCTGCATTGAGCAGCGGGTTTGACCCAATGACCCTGGAAGTCTCTTCCAACTCTACCATTCTATGATTCCAATGAGTAAAGGTGGCAATGCACATGAGATTTCTCTGAACCCCATCATAGACATGGCTGACATGCTGCTGCCAAACCTACAAAACTCCCACTGGATAAAAGGATACGGCATGTTGAAAACAAAACCAGGAAAGTCTGGATTCCCCAAAATAAATTAGATTGTTGCTTGATCCTTCCAAAATTGTCAGATTTTGATGATTTTTATTGAATGTGTATGACCAGCTTCACATTGAGTATAGATTCTAAGCTTGTGAAAGGGATCTGTGAGGGGTACAGGCTTTACCGCCCCTTACTATTGTGATCTTTGCTTATGTGAATTTTTCTCTTGTTATCCTCCTGAGGATGAGTCAGTGTACGGAGTCAGCCTTCCACAGGCAGTGTGTACTCAGGGGGATGCGGAAATGGAGATGCTAGCTCACTGTAACATAAAGTCTACTCAGGAGGAGAATGACAATGAGGTTGTGTGGTAGCCGAGTGCAGACCCTTAAGTGTGGAGACAGCGGGGAACTAGTGAGTTGTCAATGGTGGCTCTGCTGTCCCTATCCAGAGGGTCACGACACAGCCTGGTTCGGTTTTCGTATTGGTATAAGTTCTAACAACAACTAAAAATGCAGTAATTTGAATGTTCATTTGACGCCATTACCTTTTAGTGAAATGTTCTGGTGACAATGAAATAAAAGAGTTCAGACCAGATCGGATGAAGTAAACCAAAGGTACACAGTTTACTCAATTCTTGCAACAAACTTCTATAAACAGTTCATACTTTGCAAATCTTGAGACACATGTACTATAACAGTTTTCTTAATCAATTCAGAATCACTTCTACTTGTTTCGACTCTCTTCCACTTGAACACGATACACCCGCAGTCTCAGTTATCTGGGGGGGAGGGTTACTCCGGATGGTTATTTACGAAGGGAAGGTGGATCTGTTGTCGGATTGCCTGACTCTTTTTTTACACAGGGACAAGTTACACTCACATTGAGAAAGTCTCTCTCTTGTGCGACTCAGCGACCAGGAGCCTGCCCTGTCTCCATCTCCTGCATACAGGGTGGAAAAAGACTCAGTTTCTATTCCTGCTGCTGCTAACACACTTCTTTCACATTGACTTGCATCCAACATCGTCCTTCACCTCCCGACCTTCGATAACCTTCTCTTTGTGGCAGCAGCTCTCTACTATGCTGCCTCTCTCTCTCTTTCTCTGTGTTCCCCCAAGGAGTTGCCTCCCATGATCAAGTGGGGAGGAACTGAGCTTAGCCTGGATGGCTAAACACACGTAAACACGTAACACCGAAAAAGTTAAGGTGACAAAGGCAAGGACACACTCAGGTTTCATAAAACAAACACCAGACCTACACACATAAACACATACAAGCAGTTCACATGGGGAAGACAAACAATCAATGTAAAGGCCTTAACACTAGTCTACTACAGTGAAAGAAGAGGTGGAAGAACATGAGGCGCTTGACCCAACATGAACAGGTAGAAGAGTCATGATAGCAGCTTGCAGGGGGAGGAAGAAGTGTTGAGGGGCAGCAAACTTTTAAGACAAAGAGTAGAGCATCGCATAAAAAAACGTAAGGGCCATACTGTCACCATCAGCTACAACTAGTCGCAGCAGCAACAATATTAGGCCCACAGCTAGGTCTTTTCACAGGACTTATACATTCTTTGAAACGCAGCTGATAACAGAAGAGTGGTCATCTGTAAGATTTGCAGTTAGTGTTTAAAACACAAGAGCGTAAACAAGCTCAACACAACGTGTATGAACAGGCACATCAACTCCCACCACCTGTTGCCTTGGAGAGCTCACCTAGACCCGAGTGCAAAAAGTCAGCCTTATCCTACACCTTCCACTGCTGTAGCGGCCTCTTCCTCCATCTCTCTCCCTGTTCATGCAGTAGCCTATGAGCACAGGGAGGCAGTTTTGTGTAGGGGCAATAGCTACTTCATGCCTCTTCGCAATTAAGAACCAGGTTGCAGACTTCAGAGCCTGGAGTGGGAAACGTAAAGCAGAAGTTGAGTCTCCACCATCACCACCTCCTTCGACATTGACATCTACCTCATATTCCAGCTTGCTCCAGGCCATCAGCCAATCCTCTATCCCTAGCCCTTCAGGCTAGTGGACACAGACGCCTTCCACAACGTGATGTTCCATGCTAACCCACAGTACAGGATGTCCAGACGGTATTTCTTGCCTCGCACCGCTATATGATTGATAATGTGTCTGTGGTGTTGCAGATCGCTGTCAGTGGCAGAGTGCAACTGACCTCAGACACGTGGTCCAGCAAGCATGGCTAGAGGCATTACATATCCTTAACAGCACAATGAGTGAACATCCTGCAGGTGGGGCATGAAGCCAAAAATGGTGGTCCAAGTTTCACAATACCCCCAAAACTTGCAGGACATTCATCTGTGCCTGTCCCCTCTTCACCCCCTCCTCCTTCTTCCACCTCTTCATATCACCTTTCAACACCCTCCACATTGGCAAAACCTGGCCTCAGGTTAACAGGAGCTGTTAATGACTTTGCAGGCCCAAGCTCACACATGGCTGATCTTGCACAATCTGAAGCTAGGCAAGGTTGTGTGCGATAATTAGGCTAACCTGCCAGTGTCCCTTTACCTTTGAAATTTCACATACGTACCTAGCCTGGTCCGTGTGATGAACCTGGTAGTGCAGCGCTTCCTAAACAATAACCAGGTTTACACCCAGTACTGGAAAAAGCCAGGAAACTATGCTAACACTTTCAGCATTCACACCAAGCCACAACTCATGTTGTGAAGGTGCAGCAACAGTTCAGCCTACCACCCAACCACCCCATCTGTGATGTGTCTACACAGTGGAATTCCACATTGCGCATGTTGCAGAGGCTAAGCCAGCAGCAGAGAGCAATCACAGAGTACCAGATGATGTATCTTGTTAGCAGGTGCTACATGGAGATCGGTCACTTGATGCCTGTGGAGTGACTGCAGATGAAAGATCTTTGTCCCATTTTAGCCTGCTTTGAGGAAGCGACCAAAGTGGTTTGTCATGATAACGCACTGATCAGTTTGACCATCGCTGTTGTCTGCCTACTGGAACAGACACTACAGGGTCACAGGGACAATGACATGTTGATAGTAACATAGTAACATAGTTCGTAAGGCTGAATGAAGACAATGTCCATCTAGTCCAGCCTGTCTAACCTCTTGTTTTGTTGATCCAGGGGAAGGCAAAAAACCCCAAGAGCAGAAGCCAATTAGCCCTTTTGGGGAAAAAATTCCTTCCCGACTCCCTAATGGCAATCAGACTGTTCCCTGGATCAACCCCTAATAGTTCCTACCTGCCTGTATACCCGGATTAACAAATAACCTTAGATTTATATCCTGTAATATCCTTCCTCTCCAGAAAGACATCAAGACCCCTTTGATCTCCCAACTGTCTGGCCAGTCTGCCATTACTCAACACTGCAGGGAAGTTGACTTTGGGCAAGAAAGACAGATGTCTTCTCCAATATGTTTCTCTATCCATTGGATAAGTATGGAGGAGGAAAAGCAAGAGGAAGACGAGGGGGATAATATAAGTCCAGGGAAAGGGGCTATGCAATATTCTTTCCATCCATCACCCCGGGCCGGACCAGCCAGAGGACACTCTTGGGCCTGACCCTGAGGAATGTGGGCCATCAGCCATAGGCACTTTGAGACATATGAGTGCTTTCATTCTGCCAAATCTCATTTCGGCAGTAGAGAGCGACCTCAAAATGCAGCAGTATCAGTATAAACTGTTAGCTGGAGCAGAGCATTTCTCCATGGCGATGAGGGTTCATATTCAATGGATCACAGCTCTGTGACTCATGGCAGACAAGTAGGAATTGCTGCTGCAGCAGCTCCATCGGTGGCATGGGAAGTCTAACAGAGGTGTGTTAATAAAAGACAGGAGCAGGGAGGAAGGGGGAGTGGACCTTCCGGAGGGGTCCACTCCCCCTGCTATATCACCAATGTGGGAGGGTGTCGAAAGCTAATATGACTCTGGAGGCTGCACTATTATCCATATTCTTTGGTAAAATCTTTCATATCAAAAAGGGGTTTCTTCAGTCTAACAGTTAGATTAGTCATTCCTAGGCTATGGCGTTCCACTATTGTTCCTAACAGTGTAATGTGGACAGAGGCAATGAATACCTTCATATGAAGCGAGGAAATGCAAACAGACAAAGATAATAATTCTATCATTTTGCTACAACATCTGGCAACCATGGATATCCATTCGGACATCTCCAGATTTTATTGAGTGGATTTCTTTGGGACTGGTTAAATCCTAGATTGTGCAATATTTCACAATACTTGGGTCATTGTTGGTGGCATGACAAAGCCCCCTCCTCTATTCCTCTTCCGCTCTCCCCTTCCTATATTGCCCATATTCTCTCTGTTTTTGTTTTGCAATCTTTCATATGTTACGTAAAAACTATGACAGCTGTGTTTACACTTAAAGATACTTATCCTGACAGGATATGGAATGTTACAATCTAAGAGCTTTACCATGATGACACATTTTATTCATATTTTGTGATACTATGTCTTGTCTATTGTTTAAGTAGCTGTCTAATGAAATTCTTTTGAACATAACAGAGGTGTGGCAAAGCTATTTCAGCCCATTGCAGCCTGCAGTAACAGAACAGAGTCACAGGCAGCACTTATCCATGATGGGCCAAGAGTATGTCAGATCCCATGAGGATGTACTCAGACATGGCGTTGGCCACTCTGACTTGTGGATCTCTATACTAGACGAGTGGTCAGAGCTTACCCAATGTGCTTTAGAGGTGCTTGCCTACTGGCTGCCAGAAAGGGGGTTCAGCACAGCTGGGGGTGTGATAACTGACAGAAGCATCCGCCTGTCCACAGACAATGTGGATCGCCTAACGTTTATAGAGATGAACCAGGCATGGATTTCACCTAACTTCTACACCCCCATGGTAGACTCCACTGATTAGTTAGCACACTGGACCTTTTTACTCACAAATGACTGAACATAGATTTATATAAAAAACCACACTGTGCACTCAAGGTGCTGGTGGTGCTGGAACTGCTGCTGCTCTCCTTCTGTTTCTGCCACGTTTTACTCCTCTTCCTCCTCATTCTCCCAAAATGAAAATTTTCCAAGGCACAAGAAACATCTGCAGCTCTACAGATTTTCCTTGGATAAGGGCAGAGTTTGGCTGTTCTGTTCACCTGGAAGATTTTGTCCTTCACAAAATTTATGACATTGCTTTAAAGCAAGCAGCACACCTTCTGTCTTTTGCAGCATTATTTTTGGTAGCTCTACAGCTGTTCCTTGGAGAAGGTCCGTGCTTGAGTGTTTTATTTATCTGTCCTTTGAAAATTTGCTTACACAACAAGCGGCTAATCTGTTGTCTTCTCTAGAGTGTTGGTCAGTGACCACATATGTATGGCCACAACAGGGTCCACTGTGTGTGTGATATGAGCAGCATGTCTGGGGCAGTCCTATTGAGACCACTGTGGGGAAGGAAAAAGTACAAGGATGGAAACATTGGTTGACAGTTAATGCCCTGGAGTGAGTTTGGCACCAGAAGTGAAGTGTGTGGCTGGACCATGTGATGTGCCTGAAGAGCTTGCTTAGAGTGTGAATGTGTATCAGGCCTGAGTGGAGTTACCATGGATTGTGCTGGTGGGCTGTAGGGGAACAGAGCAACAGGTAGTCTGAGTGGAGAGCCGCAGCATGGTTCATTGGAGCTGCCATGAGACTATCCATGGGCCAGAGGGCGATTTAGAGTTCCTGAGTGGTGCTGCATTAGTAGGCTCAGTGGTGAATTGGCCATTTGCTCTACGAGGAGAAATTCTGGCCAATCAGTCAGGTTATGCTGTCATTGATCACCAGCCAAGGAATCAGTCCGCAGGAAAGCGTGGTTAACCTGTGCTCGCCACAAAAGAGAGTAGCCATTTTACTCAGCCAATTTTACATACTCCTTGTAAGTTTCCTGCCACGCTCTGTAAGTGTGGGAATGCCGCTCTGAGAGTGACTGACCTAACAAGGAGAAGAATGAGTATATGTGGAAGGAGATATGTGCCTGACTACTGACCGAGCTGGCCACAGCTATTGCTATATATTGTGGTGGAAGATTTAATATTTGTATGTTCTATTTTACTGCAAATATCTGCAACATAGAGCCCATTGTGTACAGGCTGCAGGTACCCACATCATTGCTAAGCGACTGTGCAGGAAATATAAAACAAAACAAAAAAAAGGTGTGCTGCGCATGACTGCCTGTGTGAGTACGCAGTCGTGCACAGTACATTGCATGTCCATATGCAGGGTCACAGCTGGGCTCACAGCTGGAATCCGCTGTGGGCCTCCACAAGCGGATTCCACATACAACTATGTGTGCCTGACCTATAATGCCTAGGTAATTTTATAAAAAGTACCCGGGAAGACTCACTTTCCTGCAATTCTACAAGCAGCTTGTTGGGCACCTTCTGTGTGAGACCACCGCAACTATGCACGTTTATGAGTCTGTGGAGGTGCAAAGGTTCTCAGAGCACCACTTTGTACACCCCATTCCTGCCACTGAGGTCAAGAAATACCCCACCAAAATGTGTTGGGTTTGCAGCAAACATGGGAGGAAGAAGGATACCTGGTTTTATTGCCCCACGTGCCCATCCCAACCAGTCTCGGTAACTACCCCTGTTTTCAGACATATCACACAGTTTTACATTATTACTTTTATCTAAGATTTAGGAAATACCAAAGGTCGGGGGGGGGAGTCTTTTTAAGGAGTCAATTGTTTTTTTTTATGCACAAGTGAGCAATAGGGCCTGGAAGTTATTCAGTTGTGCCCTGAAAGCCAATGGGCATTCCCTCCATTATAGGCCTAGCCGTGCGTCCAGTAAGCAGATTGGGGCTACAATGGGTATATTGCTGATCACGGAAGAGCTAGTGCTATAACATTTGGGGTGCGTCTCTCCAGTTTGCCCTGTTTGAAACAGAGAAAACTATCATGAAAGTGACATATTTGCTTAAAAAATTACTTTTTATTTATTTTTCACTTGCTTTATAATAATTTTTGCAAAATACTGTGGGGTAAGAATGCTCATTACACACCTAGATAAATGGGCTAGGAGGTCTAAATTTCAAAATGAGGTCATTTTGATGGCTCTACAAGTGAGCAATGGGGCCTGGAATTTATTTTAGGTGTGTCCTGAAAGCCAAAGAGTGGTTCCCTCCATTATAGGCCTAGCCATGTGTCCAGTAAGCAGATTGGGGCCACAATGGGTATGTTTCTGAACATGGAACAAACAGGTGTATCCATTCTATCTGTCTATTTTTACTACCTAAATGAAGTACAATATGTGGCGAAAAAACAATGTCAGAATCGCTTGGATATGCAAAACCCTTTGGGCACCTTAGGGCTTGATACGCTTTTTTTTTTCACGCGATATCGCTGCGTTTTTTTCACGCAATGGAACTTTCTAATGTCTAATATACTTTACCCATTACACAAAGTTCTGATCTCATAATATACAATTTTGTTACAGAAGCGTTTTCTCCTCATTTTCATCGTATATTATCCAACTTGGTGTTTATTGCTTATAATACAATGTCATATTCCCATACATATCTCCCATTTTTACATTTTCCCCTTAACCCCTCTCCCCCAAAACCTCCTGACTCTTAATACAGAGCTATAACAGCAGAAATAAAACATATAACTAATGACTGATTAAACTAAACTAAACTAACCCACAGTGTGTCTCTTCCGCGCTCAACTCCCTACCACATTATGTCATGAAATCTTTAAAATTCCCAACTGGTTCATATCATACTGGCTATAGTACCATGTCGTGTTCACACATTGATACATGCACTCCTTGATTTCATTAGGACCTAGAAAATTCTCCACAAATTCCCTCCACTTTTTAAAGACTTTTGGGGCTTGGGTCCCCCCGCATCTCTCTATCTCTACTCTCTCCATTTTTAGCAGGTGTTTTAACCCTCTCCAATCCACTGTCTGACGTCTAAAGACATTATGATTTAAGGCTGTACAGCTCCGATGTTGGAAGACGTCCGTTGGGGTTCTCTTACTGTATATTGCGAGCCTCTCTGCTGTCGGAGCCTATCCAATGTGTCACCTCATGCAGTACTGGTTTTAGCCAGCAGATAGCGCCATTGTATAACAGTAGATAAAGAGTAAACCCCCTAGGAAAATCAAAATACAAATTGGATTGGAAAAGGTTAATTGCTGAATAATATAATTTATCCCCGGGGGTTTGGCTAGCAGCCAGCTGCTCAAAAGGCACCTTTTGCTGATCAATAGAGTTGTGTGTGTCATTTTGGCCTTTCTTGTTTGATCTGGTAGCTGATGGAGTATGAAAATTTGTGGCGTCAGTGGTAAAGTCTGTCCCCCAATGTCTTGTATATGTTTTTGGACCCCAATCAGGTATTTTTTAATCTTAGGACACTTCCAAATGCCATGTAGGAAATCAGAGTTTAGTTGGGAACATCTAGGGCAAGCTTGTAGCCTAGCTAGTCTGACAGGATTCTGAGGCTTATCGAATCTGTATATCGCCCCCTGGATTAGTTTAAAGTATGTTTCCCGCCATCATTCATTGGATATCACCTGCCTCACAGAGTTCCAACTCTTTATTATACCCTCAGGTAGGTCTGGATCCTGGAGATCTTGGCCAATTTTTTGAATAGCCCAGAGCCGCTTTCTTTCATCCACCCCTCTCTAAGTCTGGTATATAAGTTTGAAATTGAGTTTTTATATGAAAGGTTCTTTATCAGGACATCAGTTGGGTTGAGTATTGTTTCTTTTATCATGTCAACTAGCCTTGCCCATAGAAAGTTACATACTTGTGCGAATGGTAGAAAATGGGATGTGGGTAAATTATATTCCCCATATAGTTCTCTAAAAGTTTTGTATCTAGGGGTCTCTGAATGGAAGAGATGATGGACTTTCATAATCCCATTATGTCGCCATACTTTAAACATTTTGTTTTCCCTCCCTTCTGGGTCGTTCCATAAATCTATATGTTTGAAAATTCTAAACGGCAGTTCAAACATTTTACATGTTATTTTCCAAGAGGCTATGGTGTCTTTTGCCATGATGGAGTGTTTACATTCAATTGGGAGATTAGTATAGCTGGTGTGTAGAAGGGAATTTAGTCTCCATGGATCAACCAGTCCCGCTTCAAGGTCAGTATTTGAGAAATCATTGGAACCCCGCAGCGAGTGAGCTGTAGATTTTATTGGTAACATCTTTTTACTACATTACTACTTTTTATTCAATTTTTTGGGTGACAGGATGCTCAAAAAAATCCAATTCTGGCATTGTGTATTTATTATAACATTTGCATTCCTGCACTGAGCAGGGGGTTGGACTAGATGACCCTGGAGGTCCCTTCCAACTCTACCATTCCATGACTCTATGTTTGGATCAAGACTCCTGATCCGTCCCTTCCATGTGCATCGCATGATACCTCCCCGCTTTGGTGGTTTGGGAGTGCTGCTGGAACTGCCGTATTTACTGATTTTGATAAGCAGACCTGATGGAGAAAAACTAACGTCATTTTTAGAATCTATGATCCCCAAATACCCCCAAAAAGTTCTAACATCTCAGTCACCAAGTGTATTTTTTGTATAATTGCTAGAGTTATTATTGATGTATACTGTACAAACAATGGCTATTATGCAACTGCTAATGTTTGTGACTAACCGTGCAGTTAGATATATATGATAGTTTCTGTGGTGGCCTGCATCAATATTGTATGCCTGGTCTCATATCCAGACCGTGTGGCTATGGGAAGGTGCACATCACCAGGTCAATGTGCTAGATGGGGCATTTGCATCTGATGAATGAACGGTGGGACATGTTGTGCCCGTTTTGAAGTAAAAGGTGGGGTGTGGCATGTAAGATGTTGTTGTGTTGCCATGGTGGGGCAAGCGTGAGGTTGGAGCAAGGTTGGGTATGATCCACATCGTTAGCCACAAGATAAAACCCTAGAAGCCTGCTGAGAATTTGGTTGCAGCCTGTATATGAGCTGTGAGAGAAATCTCTGGAACTTCCTGATCACAACCAAACTACTTGGTCAATCGAAACCGTTGACTATCGTTCATCCGCTGACTTGCTGAGCCAGAGCGAGAGAGCCTTGCTCCATAAACAATCACGCCTATTAGTTGCTAGAAAGTGCCAATGTCCAAATAGCAATACTTCAGGAAAGACTGGTTGTACTTTTTATGTGACATTCACTGCCACTGAGGTCAGTAAGTGAACAGTCTGTCTGAGGAAAAGGCCCTTAGGTGTGGGTTGAACAATAACTCAAGACTTGGTATCTGAAGTGGAGCGTGCACAGTGAAATCGGAGACCCAGGAGTGAACTGGAACAGTTAACTGAGGATGTGAGGATATAGACTGTATCCATTGGCGTAACTATAGGGCAGGGGTGTCAAACGCATTTTCCCTGAGGGCCACATCACCGTTATGGCTGCCTTCAAAGGGCCGATTCCAAATTGTAAGACTGTATAGTAATAGTGAACCCCATAATGGCCCGTGTGGTAATAGGCTTACCCCATAGTTGCCCCAGTAGTTATAAGGTCCCCATAGTGACCCCAGTAGTAAATAACCCCCAGTATTATTGCACCTTGACACCACCAGGGGAAGGCTGCTGGACAGTCAGGTGATACCACCTGTTTCTGATTGGATGCAGGTCGTGCTCCCCGGTGTCAGGCTCACAGGTCCTGCCACTGACTACTAACTGCAGTCTTACTTCTCGGGGACCTGGTAAGGGGACATGTAAGGCCACCGTCGGCCACACTGACAGCGGCGCTGTGAGTGCGCCGGCGGCTACACTCACAGCAGCAGCACAGCCGCCTCTGCAGAATATTCTTCTTGTGGCGAGAAGTCCACTGGAACGGCGCTGGCGGCTACAGTAAAAGCAGGGTAAGTAGCAGGGGCGTGGCAGGACTTGGAACCTGCAGGAACCTACAGTCGCAGTGGGGGCAGGAGCACGGCCGCCTCAGCAGAAATTTGCTGTAGCGGCCAGAACACTGCTGGCAGGGCGCCACAGGCTACGCTGAGAGAGAGGGTGGGGGCAAGAGCTAGGACAATGCACACAATAGCTCGGAAGGGGAGATGGCCGTGGGACACAAACACATTAGCGGCAAATGGCTGCGCGACAATGCGATATCGAAAACGCAGTGCACAGGACCTCTGAGGCTGAGGAAGTGAAACCAGCCCTGCAGCCAATCAGAAACAGGGGGTGTCACCTGGCTGTCAAACAGCCTTACCCTGGTGGACACCCACCACTTCTGGTGCCGTCAAGGTACAATAATACCGTAACCCCCATAGTGACCCAATAACAATAGTGATCCCCATAATGGCCGCAGTAGTCATAGTGCTACTATAGTGGCCCCAGAAGTAATAGTAACCCCCATAGTGACCTCTTTAGTAACTAGTCCCTATACTGGTGGCCTCAGTAGGAATACTGCCCCCATGGTGGGTCCAGTAGTAATTGTGTCCCCTATATTGGCCGCAGTAGTAAAAAGTGACCCCCACACTAATATATATAGATAAATAGATAGATATTATACACAGACGCATACTATTGTGTGTGTGTGTGTAAAAATCTGCATGGCCACATCCATTGCCACCCATATGTTCTATCTCTGGTAGGTGCGGATTTTTGCTCACACACGCGGTGCGTTTTTTTTCCATGCGGATCTCTGCTCCTCTGACCGAGCCCTTATACACACATATATTATATATTTGTATGTATGCATACACACACACCACACACACATAGACGCACACTATTATATATGTGTATAATAGTGTGCGTCTGCAAATATATGCATATATTATATATATATATACACACACACTATTATGCATATATATTCACATATATATACAAGGACACTTTAGCATTTTTATACACAAGGCAAACAAATCTTTATATACCAGACATAACAATCTGTATACTTACCTGTATCCAATGTGGTCCCAATGGCAGGTATACTGGCTTCTATCCTCCTGCATGCTTGGGCCCCTGATGTATCCCTAGATCTGCTGCCATGAGCAGAGAGAGGGCTGGTAAAAGAAGGTCAGCGCTGACTGGCTCTCTTCATGCAGCTGCTTCTCCTCCTCCTCAGCCCCGCTCTCCTCGCACCAGAGATCATGTTATCTGCAGGCTTCTTCCCCCCTTCGCAGTCGTTGTCAATGTGCTATTGGCACTCATCTATCTTTGTCTGCTCTGCTATACAAAACAAGCCGATAGACGATTTCTTACTGACAGCAGCACGGAGGGTGAGGGAACTTGCTGCACAGCCGGCGGGCCACAGAAAATGAGTGGCGGACTGGATGTGGCCCCGCGGGCCTTGTGTTTGACATGTGTGCTATATGGGATGCAGGGGATGCGCTTGAACCCGGGCCCAGGAGCCTTAGGGGGCCCATAAGGCCTCTCTTCTCCATATGGTGAGCCCAGTACTATGAATAAAGCATTATAGTTGGGGGCCCTGTTACAGGTTTTGCATTGGGGCCCAGGAGCTTCAAGTTACGCCTCTCACGGTATCCTTTCAGGCAGCAAGCCCTTGTGTAAGATGCTGGCCATGTGGTGGTCACTAAGTTCACATGTTACATTGTTTGGAACTATTTGTCAACATTTTAAGTATCAGTGGCCTTCTATGGATGGAGAGGATGTATGAAATGAACAGTAAAGTTTTGGGTTTGCTGCAAAACCTTGATCCCCTCCGTCTGTCAACTGCCATATTATCAGAATACCTAACCTGCATCCTTGTAGTAAGGAAATAATGACATTTATTTGAATTTGTATGGAAACATATTCTACATAAAATGTACTTCCAATTATATAGAAAAATTATTTTACTGTAGGAGTGTTCACAATTATCAAATAGCAGCATAGACTGCCTATGGTACATGCCGCAGGCTGCTTATAATTGTGCATTAGGAGACAGAGCATCTGGCTCTAACTCCTAGGTTCCATTGACCTGTACATGAGCCAGTGTTGTGGAATCCTGTCCCCTTTTTCCCTAAACCTGTTCTTCTAAGCTTGTCTCATTGATATTGATGAGTATTGAAAAGCAAATTTATGGTTATATGAATAAAAACTAATGAAAAGTAAATCAAACTGAAATATCAAAATAGTCCTGATTTACACTATATGAACATATATTTTAGTGTTCCTGTAATAACTTATGTAGACAAAGTTACTGATTTAAAGGGTGGCAGCTAATTGTAATGCAAAATCTGTTCTCTGCAAAAACCAGTTGTTCTACATTCCATAATCACAGAGCAATCAAAAGTTTTAATATCTTATTGTAAACAGTTGTTGTACAAATCTGTTCAATAGAAAATATCAACTTTGTAGTTGGCGTACCGTGCCGGTGTATTCTATGGCACAAGAATGTATATTATATGTACAACTTGCACGTCCGCAGAAGGCCTTTGTTGCAGCGTACCTTCCGTAATCAGTAAATGGAACTTGGGGTTCTGCCTCAACGTCAGCCTAGTCCTCGTGACTGTGGCTTAGGGGCTGTTGAATGCCTCGTTCCTGTCACTGCATAAGTTCCCTGGGGAGTTGTTTATCAGGAATTGGGAGTTGCCTATCTGAAATGCCTCAATGTGTAATGTTCCCCTCTTCCCAGTTTCAGTATCTCCTGTGGTGTGTGGACTGATTGTCCCACAGGGAGATGTTTTCCCTAGCCCGCTAGTTAACCATAACTGATGTGTATTTATTCCTGCCACGGCCTCTCATGGGTGTGGGTTATTCTTCTGTGTGCATGCATGCTTTTTGGGTGTTTGTCTGGTGATGTCCATGTTTGGTATGGGTCCTGTCTTGTTTGTACCAATCGTTCAAGTGGTGATTGGACTTCTGATTCTTGTTTGTTCCATCTATCTGTTGATGGGTTGATGCCTGAGTCTAATTCTGTTTCCTCCTCTGATGGTGGTTGGATGTCTGAGGTGTATGTCCTCCTCGTGGTGTACCTGTTCCTCCTCCATCTGCAGATGTACAGACACCTGTATCTCCTCTGTCCATATTTGTGCGGATGCCTGAATCCCCTCCATCTATTGGTTTGCAGACACCTGAATCCCCTCGTTTGTTGGTGTGCGGACACCTGAACCATGTCCTGTTTGTGGTGTCTGGTGTGGCTGTGGACTCCTGCCTGTTATGTGCCTTAGCCTAGTTCTGTTAGCATTTCCATCTGCTGTACATCTTTCCCTATCCTCCATCTAGGGACAAACTAGGCTCCTTAGGTTCAATCGCCCTGCTATTATATAAGGTCTGCCAAGCCAATGTTGGTTAGGGATATGCAGCAAAGACCAGGCAGCATCAAATGGATCTTCAAAACAATTTTCCAATCTTTATTCCTCCAACAAAGGTAAAACCTGCGACGTTTCGGTCACTATTGTGACCTTTCTCAAGCATCACAATAGTGACCGAAACGTTGCAGGTTTTACCTTTGTTGGAGGAATAAAGATTGGAAAATTGTTTTGAAGATCCATTTGATGCTGCCTGGTCTTTGCTGCATATTTCTACTGATTAGTTGGCTGTGATCCTGACTAAACTGGGCTGCTGCATCTACCTGCTCCTCGCTGCATTGCTTGCAGTGGAACGACTGGGACTGGTCTGGAGTGAATCCATGTGAGTGCTGCTGTTGCCTTTATTATTCACTTGCAATGTTGGTTAGGGAGTCTGTCTTTGGTATATCCCTTATCTGTTGGTGTTATTTATGTGTATATGTTGGTTTATAATGGCATTGCATCTCGGTGAGATATTTTGGTGACATCCATGCAGGGCAGTGTAGTTATACCCTGCACAAAAGTAACAGCCTTGGCCAGCCAAGGGAGTCCACAGCTATCTTGGTACACAAATAATAGTGTAGTGGCCTGAAACACATATATCTGGCCCCTCCATAATTGTCGTACATGTCATGTCTTCAGTGTGGGTGCACTATGCAAATTTTCTTGTCTCTAGTTATGTGTATTGCACAGCTGCAGCATGTAAAAGGTTAATGTCTAAAAGTGGCTGGGATATGTCTGAAAATTGTAACCAATTATCTTGTCATGTGATGATTGAATACTATACATATGAGTGAGTGAGGAATGTCTGGGTCTTCTATCTGCTTCAACGGTTAAGAGAGGAGTGAGAGTGGGGGTACCTTCAACCCTCATGTAGTGAAGAGATGAAAGCTGAAGAGAGGTATCCTGAGGTCCCCAATTCCAGGAACCATCTTTATGGAGTGAGAGAGGAGAAGGAGCCCTGCGTGCAGCCAGTAAGCTACTAATTTTCGAGTAAGTATCTGCGGAGTGTTGTGTTCCCCTCCGGAGTTTTTCTGCATCCCGGAGTGTGTGTGTCCAGGAGAGGAGTCATACAGAGAGCAACTGTAGGCCCGATTTCATCCTGTGTCCTCCTCCCTGACTGTCTTCTAAACTGTCTTTCCTGCACTGGCTTTAAAGGTGTATTCTACAAGTGAAAAGTAAAGTTTCCAGTCACTGTCCATTCCGAATGATTAAGTTTCCAAAGTTAACAGTGTGTGGACTTTATTACTTCTTCCGCCGGAAAATCAACGGTGTGAAGGAACGGTGGCATCACAAGTGACTACTTCTTCAGTGTACTACACATCTGTACAGGTAACCGCTGTCCCAGCATTGCCTGAAAGAGGGCTAGCAGTGCCTTGGCCGAGGTAGTATGCGTCCTTCCGGGGAGGAGTCTGGTAGAGCCACAGTGACAAGTGCCATCTCTACCCCGCCGCCTCCTCAGCGTGGGCCTTGTGTCTTGGTCGCTGCAGGACACCACAATAGTAGTCCTTATAACAGACCACATTTATGATTCTCATGAATGGCTCATAATTTCTAGTGGATTGGCTTATAAAGAGCCTTAAAAAAAGTGCTGTAGGACTAGAATTCCACAACCATTAAATTCAAATGGCCCGTATTCTGCTCTTGCTCATGGGCCCTCTGCTGTGTGCGCTCTCCTGTACTATGAAATTGCATGCTGGTATAAACTGGACATTGCTATCTCATTAATACATATGGAAAATATATGCTATATATGCAGATATGCAAATTTATTTTTTGATTTGATGCTTTAAAATTATTTGGGGGTTTATTTGGGGTACTCATTCAAAAATAGCACCTTACCATCTCTAGTTTTAGAGAAATGGTAAGAAATGGCATAACTTTGTGGTCCTGTTCGAGAGTTGCCCCATTTTGGAGGGAGGTTCTCACCTATAGGCTACATTCTTCCGGCCAGACGCGATATTAGGCCGAGAACCCAGCCCAATATTGTGCCTGTCAACATGCGTTTTACCCACAGATGCATCACTTCTCTGAAATTACAATCCTCCAGTACTTATTTCATGCACGTCGGAGGACCGATAAGTGTTTCCCATTGATTTCAATGGAAAACATCACGTGGCATCTGCACGCATATTGCACGGCATGCGATGTGTCTGTCTCTCCCATTGAAAACAATGGGCACTGTGTCGAAGGAATGCGAAAAAATAGGAAAAGCAGCAATTTTTTTTTTTCTTCACCTCGCAGCGTCACTGTGAGGGAAAAAATCACACATGTGTATGACTTCATTCACGCTCATGTGAATGTAGCCTTATGAGTACTAACTTCAGCTTACCTGATATTAACCCCTCAAATAATGGGTGCCAATAGCATTTATGCTGTCTGAGGCAAATAGCAAAACGGCGCCCCTTCCCTACCATTACTTCAGTGATGGCAAGAAAAAAAGTGTATGTGTGTATATATATTATATATACAATAATACATATATGAATATACATATATATATATATATATATATATATATATATATGCATAGATATATTTGTGCAGTGTCCGAGGAGTGGGACACAGCCTAGGAGACAGCAGGGTAGAGTTTGGGGCCTTGTCACGGTGGCTCTACTGTCTCCCACCCAGAGGGTAACCGGTGACACGTCCAAGGGTCAAGGGCAGGTTAATAAACGGGGAACCCAATAATGGATTACTTTAGTCTATTATGTCACGCATGACACCACCGTTTCTTCTGCCGTGGGGGAATTCGTGGATGGCGGCGTAAACTCACCCTTGCGCGGCCTCCGTGGGGGAATTCCTAGTTGTTGGAGTAAATCCACACACACAAGATTCTTTTAAGACACAGCCTCTGGGAAACGGACGAGTGACTGGTCGCTTTATTTAAAGTAACTTGATTACAACCTCAGAATACACACCAGCAGAAAAACAGTGCCAAACATCAGAGTGGTGTGACACGCAGGACTCACGGGTGGACAGGAGAAGCCACGGTCCCACTATCTGTAGGTCCTGATCCCGCAACACACTCTCTTCTCTCCAACACTCTACCGGTCAACGCTAACATTTGATAGAAAGGGTACGCTACATGGCGGTTCCTCACTCTCTCTCTTTCTCAGTACTGAAGGAGCCCTTTCATATCTCCTGGGTACAGCAGGCCCAGGGCAGGCTGCAAACTTCTTTCAGCCTCTTCCACTCTGAGCCACACAGGCTGAAGGTGCCTTTGTGGTCCTCTTGCAGACCACCAACCTGACTCTCCACAGACTAACTCACTCCTGCAAGCCCAGAACAGAACAACTTCTTGCGCTCATCTTGCAATCACATATATCACATTGTGTTATGTCCCATGACAAACAAACAGATGCATTCTCCAGACAGTCAGCTCACATACCAGACAGTTAACCCTCTCAGTGCTGCAAATATGCAATACACCTCAATCACACAACACAAGGGACACTGACAGAACAACACTGGGCATAGACACTTTTGAGGAGGGGATCCGTTCTACCAGGCCAATACAGTTGGAAGCCTATATTCTAGCTATACTGTGTGGCTTGGCATCTGGTGCACTACTTACTGCTGGAAGTTGAGCCCACTCCTTAATGCTTAGTTGTCTATTAAATGCAGGCCAGGGCCGGACTGGAATTAAAAAGCGGCACTGGCACATAAACCTCACCAGCCCACATACAATATCACCCCCTCCTCCCATACTCCGAAAAAAATAGTGGCATGTAATGCATGCTTGACTTTTTGAGCTGAAAGTATCATTGGCTGTTTTCTTCTGGGTAAATACAATAAAATAAGACTTCTAAAGCTTTTTCTACTCAGATCTCACCAGCCTGCACAGAACACGTTAATTGTTAATTCGGGTTTACAGGCAGGTAGGAACTATTAGGGGTTGATCCAGGGAACAGTCTGATTGCCATTAGGGAGTCAGGAAGGAATTTTTTTCCCAAAAAGAGCTAATTGGCTTCTGCTCTTGCTGTTTTTTGCCTTCCTCTGGATCAACATAGAAGGATAGACAGGCTGAACTAGATAGACATTGTCTTCATTCGGCCTAACGAACTATGTTACTATGTTACGTGATGGTGGCCAGTGTCAGTATTATCAGAAGGAGGCGCTTTCAGGGATTTCCTTCCTAGGGGATTAAATTATGCAGGTAAAATGCCTGCGACATTGCACGCCGGAGTAATTTATCTCTTAACTAATAATCCAATAAAACAATTACAATACTCCAAATATATATTATTGTAATAATGAATACTAGAACAGTTCAGTACATTAATACAGCTCCTGAACCAAGCTGAGTACATAAATACAGCACCAGAAACAAGCTCAGTACATAAATACAGCACCAGAAACAAGCTCAGTACATAAATACAGCACCAGAACAAAGATCAATAAAGGGATAAACTGTAAAGTCAAGTCAGCCCCTGCTATTTAATTTTGTACTTCCTAATACGACCTGAACAATGGTAAATTATGATGAGAGTTGTCCATTCAAAAGCAAAAACTGACAAGTGGGCTGGTTCAGTTGTTAGCACTGCTGTATTGGCGTAATGAAGCTGTAAATTCAAATCTGGATAGGTTTTTATGCTCTCTTTGTGTTAATTCGTATTGTTCTTTCCCGTCCTCTGGAGCAAAACAAGAAAGTGTTGTAGCTTAGGTGTTAAGGCCCCGCCCCTGTTCATTGAGATACACAGCGGCCGTTTGCTATGGAACGACGGCTTTTTAAACTTGTCGATGAGCTTAATCGCTCACCTTTTAGGGCGCCTACCCACTTGCGTTGCCGATTTTCACGCGTGAAAAACGCAGCGTTTTCGCGCGTTTTTTGCGCGTTTATTGCAGCCCTCCATTGACAATCATGGGTGCATTAAGAGAAAAATAAGGACACATATGCAACTGACAGTTCCTAAGTGAAAAAACCCCACGAAACGGAAAAAAAACCCCAGATGGACAAGAACACATTCTATACTAATTGCTCTTGAGAAAAAACGCAAAACATCGCAGGAAAAAAAATCGCAAGTGGGTAGGCACCCTTATGCTGCTAAAAGATGAACGATGAAGCTCATCGTTAAGTTTAAACAGCCGCCATTCCATAGCGAACGGCCACTGTGTGTCTCAATGGAGAGGGGCGGGGGACTGAGAGGAGAGAAATCTTCTGCACTGCCCCGCCCCCTTCTGGACGCTCAGTGACCCAGCCTCTGGCACAGAGCAGACAAGTGGGGTGGCCCAGATGTTAGCCCTGCTTTTTTACAGTGCTGGAGTTGAAGATTCAAAGCTGTCCAAGGGCAACATCTGGATGGAGTTTTTCAAAGTCAATGGGAGTCTTATTCACAATAATGTAAAAAAAAATCGTATTGGGCAGTCCCGACCTGAATATTTCATGAATCGCTCAACACTTGTAATAAAAAGCCGTACTGTCCCCCTATAGTAAAATTAAACCATACTATCCCTCTGTAGTAAACAAGGAGCTATACTGTCCCCCTATAGTAATAAATAGTGTTGACCGTCGTTATCAGACGGGCGACAAAAGTGTACCAATTTTTGCTAAAATGGATCTTAATCTTTTGCAAAACTCATCATAAAATCGTTTTACACAGGAAAGTCAGAGATAGGCGTGTGTAGGTGTGCAGCGCTAACAACTGAGCCACCACACCTGCCTGCTCTGCTCTAGTGAAGGGGAAGAATAACACAAATAAACACAAAGAGAACATTAAAACCCCATTCAGATGTTGCCCCGGGTCAGACTGGAATCTAAAACTTCAGCACTGCAAAGCAGCAGTCCTAAAAACTGAGCCACCACACTTGTCTGCTCTGCTTCACAAGAGAGGGAAGATCAACAAGTCTGGTGGCTCAGTTGTTAGCACTGCTGGACAAAGAAGAACATTACTTTTTGAAACGCGTTGTACCTTCTTTTTCCTTTTATGTACCACCAAAAATAATGTTCCAGACATTGTAAGTATGTACTCTATATACAACACCTTTGATAAATTCAAGGTACAACTGGGATTTATGAGGGGTTCTTGGACACTGAACTATCCCGTCACAAAAAAAAAGTCACAGTTCCATTTTTTTGGTACTCTTCTGTATAAATTGATTGTCTTATACTGTACCCCTGGAGCGTGGGAACCTTTATCTCTTCTGATCAACTTATCTCTCTGCTTTTCTGGGGTGTATTGCGGAAATCCAATAAACGCTCTCCACTTTGTGGATATCCAGCAAGGACAAGGGACCTTTGGCAGTTGTTCAAAATTTAAGTCTTAAAGCAAAACTGAACGATAGGTTTGACAGCTGTCCCTGAAGGATCGGTGAGCAGTTCAGCGCGGCCACTGGTCCCAAGCAGAAACACAACCCACTAGGAATCTGCCTAGTCAGCAAGGTCACTGGCCGAGCTCACAGCCGGAATCCACTGCGGGCCTCCCGCATGCCCGTGTGAGCTCGGCCGGTGCCCCTGCATACCTCACTTAACTGTACAGTGGATGACCGTGGAGGCTCACAGGCGTCATGCACAGTACAGTTTTTTGTTGGTGTTTCCCGCACCGTCGTATGGACTGCGGGTCAGACACCTCCATTGACATCAGTGGAGTCCATCCACGAGGATTCTGCAGTAAAAAAGAGCATGCTGCAATTTTTCTTCTGCTCGCAAAATTGGCAATTCGTATCAGCAAATCTGAAGGAGAATTCGAAAATGCATAACTTTCAATGCCCATGTTTTACCGCAAAAAAGTCCACTTTTTTGCAAAATTTCTGTAAAATTTGGCCCAATTTTACCTGCCAACCGATCACGATGAATAACTCTAGTCGTCAACATGGGTAAACGGGATGTTATTGTGTGTCATCTCCTTGTTCCCTTTTTTTTTCTTGATGCCAGTTTCAAATGGTACCTTGGACATTATGACTTATGTTCAGATTGGTGAAACACTGATGACACAATTGTTGAATTTTTAAATGTGTACTTTATTTTTTATCACAAAAACCTACATAAAGCCTTTAAAGAAGAAAGAAATAGTTTACTGTACTTACATTTTAGACTTTATTTTTTTAGGCATTTTGGTAATTTATTATAAGAAACATTAAATTACTTATGACGACATATGATGACATAACACCTCCATTGTAACACTTTTTGAAGGAACTAGACAAAGATGGTTTGTGCTTTGATTGCATGTCACATGAATTCCCTGGACAGAGCATGAAAAAACTCAAATTGGGGATTTTTGATGGTTCCCATATTAGGTGGCTCATAAATTTCTCAGATCTCATCAATTTATTGAACAAGGGTGAATCTAGTGCCTGGTCTTTATTTGTTTACTTGTCAAGAGCCTTCTTGGCAACCATGAAGCCTCGGTCCCACGGGCGATTTTACGCGCGATTTGCGCATGCGCATGTGATCTGCGATTTTATAGAACCATTGCTTTGCAATGGTATCGGACACATGAGTGCTTTTTATGCGCTTGTCCGATAAATTATAGAACAGAAATCGCAGATCGCGCCTATCTGCGATTCCTGGTGTTCTCTACATGCGCTCAATGGGGCCTGCGGCAGCAGCGCCGACCCCATTGAGAACATATACTACACAAATCATTCTCCTCTGCCACAGCTGTAACAGCTGTGGCAGAAAAGAATGATGTTTGCCCATTGAATTCAATGGAGCCGGCAATACAGCCGGCTCCATTGAAAGCAATGGGCTGCTGGCTGAGAGCAGCCCCTGATTGGTCCCTGCGCTGAGCCAATCAAAGGCAGCACTCACTCACCCATTCATGAATTCATGAATAGGTGAGTGAGAGCTGCCTCTGATTGGTGAGGGCTGTGACCAATCAGAGGCAGCCCATTCAGCAGGCGGGGATTTTAAATCCTCACCTGCTGAATACTACTCACAGCAGTTCAGGAAAACTGCCGGCGGCCGTGGCTGAACTCCGTCTGCAGGGACAAGGTGAGTATATATTTATTTATTTATTTTTTTTACACATTTTTGGATGATTTTCAGGGAAGGGCTTATATTTTTAAACCTTTCCCGAAAATTCATCCTGCGATCGCCGGCATCCCATTGCTTTCAATGGAGCCAGCTGTATTGCCGGCTCCATTGAATTCAATGGGCTGGACAGCGCTCCTGTAATCGGCCCGCTTCAAGCAAAACGTGGCTAGGAGCAGATTTTTCCGGCGATTTTTCGGCCCCGATCACGCGATTTGCGGATGCGCATCCGTCATGTGATCCACAAATCGCGGCAAAAAACGCCCGTCTGACCGAAGCCTGAGGCAGACATCTTCTCTGAATTAGTAGAAGACATGCTCTCCAATTTAAAAAATCTTGACTGTAACATGAGCATCAAGATCCACCACCTTTACAGCCACTTGGATTGCTTGCCAGAAAACTTTGGTGACTTTAGCAAAAAGAAAGAAAGAATCCACCAAGACATAAAAACTATGGAAGAGAGATATCAGGGAAGATGAGATACCCACATGATGACAGATTGCAGCTGGAGCCTTCAATAGGACTGTCTTGGTAGATCCCACTCCCGAAAATCCTATAAAAAAAATTGTGTGTATTGAATGACTAATATCTTTCATATCATAGAATGGTAGAGTTGGAAAGACCTTCAGGGTCATCTGGTCCAACCCCCTGCTCAGTGCAGGATTGATTAAATATATAGATTATAATCCCAGACAGATATTTGTCCAGCCTTTGTTTGAACACTTCCATTGAAGGAGATCTCACCACCTCTCGTTATATTCTTGGGTTGAAATATACTGATTTAGTATTATGTATTTATTTTAAATACTGTGTTGGTTGCACTAGTACAATATTGATAGTATTAATATTTATATAATCATTTTTTTAAATAATACCATTAAAGATCCCAAATTATGAGGGACAATCAGTTGAAGCAGCATGTAATTGGGCTATGCTCCACTCCAAAACGGGAGGTTATAGGGCAAGACTGGTTCTATTTCTGGAATTGGCACAAATCATTCAATTTCTTACAGTTTCTGTGATGATCTTTCTTTCCTTTGCAACTTAAATAGACATTTTTTGAGTTGTCCTCTTTTACAATGACTCCAGCACAGCAGTTTTCTCTAAAATGTCTTCCAACATTAACTTCCACACTTCACTCCGATATAACAAAAGTGAAACTCATTAAGGGATTACCATGCTGTAAAGAGTTTTTCCAGTTTTGAAAGACTGCAAGAAAACACTGACAAGAGGATATAAAATGATTAATAGTTTTGTGGTAACTGATTTGTTCTCTGGAGCAGAAGAACACACATAAAACCACAAAACACTTCCTCACTGACCATAATTATTATATTCCATATCACAGACAGATGAATAACACAACAGGTTCTACTCCCAGTGAGTAATGTGAGGAGGGAACACTTTCTATAGGAAAAGATCTTAGATATACATTTATTGCAAATTTGATAAAAAAATTATATTAAAAGGAGTTAACTTCACACATTGCTGATAAATCCATCTATATCGATGCACATACATGTCATAACTGTTTTTATTTGAAGTTATCTATATATGAACATCTCATATGTAGGACTGACCTACTCTTTTGGTATACACTGATGTGACAAAAGACCTGAGATGGCAGTATGTAAATTTATTATGAAGTGGCATTACCTCAGGTGATAGCTTGGGAATCCATGCACCTGTATAAGCTGTGAGGTAATATCTTCTTAGTGAGGCAAGGCGAATTGATTTATCGGGGTCCGAAAGTTGGTGACTGATAGATAGGACATTCCATTCCAAAGTTGTGCAGGTATTTCACATTCTTTGATCCATAGTGTTGCCTGTGTACCAGGAATACGTCACTGAAGGCACATCCGCAATTAATGCAGGAGGACCCACACACACATCCTGTGGGTCAGTGCTGCGTTCTTTAGCTTCTATGGGATATGGGAGTAGAAGACTCACCAAAATACCTTTGTTAACACCATGACACAGGACACAGCACCTCACTTGGGCATGTGAAGTTGCTAAATGGACCTCGAAGGACTGGCAACGTGTGCCGTGGTCCAATGAGTCACAGTGCTAATTGTTTCAGGCTGATGGTAGGGTTCATGTGTGGTGCATGGACCCTAGTTGTCAACAAGTCATTGTTCAGGTTGTTGGTGGTTTAATACTGGTGTAGAGTATATTGTCATGGAATGGGTTGGATCCACTGGTCCACCTAAATGCATCATTAACCGATGTCCACTAAGTTTCTCTGCTTGGTTACCATTTACAGCCCTTCATGAACTTCATGTGCCCCCACAATGACGGGATATTCATGATAGGTTCAGGGAGGCTCCTGGTGTCTTTCCTTCCAATTGCTATGCTCCCTTCTCACTCAGAGATGTGTCCACAACATCTTTCAGCTCTGGCAACACCTTCTCTGCTTAGGCCTTTAGACTATCTCCACATGAGCACTTATCTTTAGCCACCATACTCTAGCTCTTGCACCAACTTCCAGCCGAGCTCTAGTGACTGTAGGACCTGTGAATGTGTGTGGACTGAAAGACCCTTAAGCACTATTCCCTATGCCTAGGGGCTGAGGACGTCATAGAGGCTGTGTTAACCCCTTTTGGGTAGCCCCTTAAAAATACACCACAATGCATTTCAATTTTGTGTTAGTTCAATATACTTTGAAGATGAGACAAAGGTTCTCCAATCTCATCCTTTAATATACTGTCTTCCGCATGAAATGCCCTACACAAATGGAGTGCCCTATCTTGCCAACCACGTTCTGTAACTGAGGACTCATTAATAATCAGCTGATTGCTGTGGGTCTCAAACCTCCAATATCAGCTGTTATCACCAGTGGAAAGCTGCAGGCAGCAAAACGTTTTTCCTTTATGTATAGCTGCCAGAGAAAATTAGTATTATACAGTGCATAGTCAAAAGAATATGCAGTTGTACTGAATCCCCTAGAGTGGCAGCTACTGTCTAGAGGGGATCCCCAGCAGGGGACTATCCTTCATGATGTCCATATGCTTTTTCCAAGCACATTAATCCTTTCGGGTTTGAACATGAGCTTAGAATTTGCTGAACTGTGACAGTAATATATTATTTGTTAATGGCTAGAGGGACTTTCTGTCAATGAGTGGGAGACAGAAGATAAGATGTACATTACATTAAGTGTAACTTTCAATAAATTATATCTTAGTTGCTCTATGGGAAAATGAGTGAAATATGTTCTTATCACGCAGCTGAATGGGATCCAGCAGGTGGTCTATTTCTAGATGAAAGCCATGATTCCGTGACCAGTCAGGTAAATTTATGTAGTTAGGTTGTAGGTGAGTATAGCACACGTATCTACAGGAGGATGACAGTGGCTCTGGGTACATGAAATGTCGACATAGATAGACGCCAACAGAAATCTACTTGTATATGCAGTGAGAAAGCATTTAGTCTGTTCAGATGGGATGTATTTAGTGTAACCTTTTTTATTGCAGTGAACTTACACCACTGTAATGGGATATTCATAAAAAACTTTATCTATATATCCCGTCAATCAGAATGCAAGAATTCTGCCAGACATTGTACAAATAAAAACTGGAAAATGATGAAATTTACTTTGCTGAAGTAGCATACCTGAATGATAGCAGAAGGTAACCAATAGGCTAACTGCTTTTTGAAAGAAACCGAAGAAAATATACACAAGGCCTAGAGTAGTATTTCGAAAACTTCAGTTCTCACGAACCCCCTCCCACAACAGGTCAGGTTTTCAGAATTTCCATTGTATTGCACAGGTAAGGTAATTATTGTTAGTGCCTCAGACAGATAACCAGTAGAAAGAGGGAGATTGTGATCCTGCTGTAAAGAACTCTGGTGAGACCACTTCTAGAATATTGTACTCACTTCTAGAAACCACACCTACAAAAAAGCATTTATAAAATAAAAAGGTCCATAGACAGGCTACAAAAATGGTGGAAGGTCTTAAAGGGGTTTTCTGATCACAAAAATATTGGTGGCAGTGAGGGGAATCATATAAAAATAAAACATGTACCCACTACTCCACTCCCCTGCTGTTTGCCATGAGACACTCTCATCCTCCCAGCCAGTGTTTGGGTACTTGGGTGTGGCTTGAAAAAGACATGTAGTCGAAACATTGCCTTTTACTATATGGAAGCAATAAACGGATTTTAAACTTTATTCTACACCTTTGATGCTGCCGCCTCTGCCTTACTGTTATGGTTACTTGGGTGTGGCAGTCATGTGCCCATTTAGCTATGGGGAATCCACGCCCAGAAAAGGAATGCCATCAGTGATGTCCGGTATACAGGCTTTGGTCTCTCCATTACCTGCTCATATGACCTGTATAGACAACATCACCTGGGCTAGAAGACCCAGTAATATCATGAATTCATGCACCATCGTAAGTGGTTTCATTAAATAGTGTGTGGGGCAGGGAGGTTAATTGTGAAATTAAAAAAAGAAAACAGAAAAGCCCTTAAAGCATTTAAAGCCCTTAAACGTATGAGGAGAAAAATATAGAACTTAACTTTTTCCAAGGGTCACTGATCCATCCAGGTCACATTCTGCAGTTTTGGTATTGTCACTCTCAAAAAACCATAACTTTTAAAAGTTTTTTAGGTGACATATCTACATGAGGGCTTGTATTTGTTGGACAAGTTGTATTTTTCAATGGTACAATTTTATGTACCATATAATGTATTAGAAGTCTTTTAAAAATGTCTAAGTGGGATGAAATGGGGGGAAACACGATTTCACCATTTTTTTGGGGGGGGGCTATTTTTACAGCGTTCATGGTGTAGTAAAAATGACATGTCTTAATTCTGTGGGTCACTACAATTAGGGCAATACCAAATTTATATAGTTTTATTCTATATGGTAATACTTAAAAAAATGTTATTAAAAAGAGAATTGCTTTATGCCGCCATATTTTGACTCCCCTAACTTTTTTAGTTTTTTGCGGGGCAACTTGTAGTTTGTATTAGTACAAGTTTGAAGAATATACAAGCTTTTGATTGTTTTTAGAGATGAGCGAGCACCAAAATGCTCGGGTTCTCGTTACTCGGGACGAAATTATCGCGATGCTCGAGGGTTCGTTTCGAGGAACGAACACCATTGAAGTCAATGGGCGACCCGAGCATTTTTGTATTTCACCGATGCTCGCTAAGGTTTTCATGTGTGAAAATCTGGGCAATTCAATAAAGTGATGGGAACGACACAGCAACGGATAGGGCAGGCGAGGGGCTACATGTTGGGCTGCATCTCAAGTTCACAGGTCCCACTATTAAGCCACAATAGCGGCAAGAGTGCCCCCCCCCCCCCGCACTGTCAGCATAAAGATCGTTCTTCTCTGCCGCAGCAGTAACAGCTGTGGCAGAGAAGAACGATGTTAGCCCATTGAATTCAATGGAGCCAGCAATACAGCCGACTCCATTGAATTCAATGGGCTAACATCGTTCTTCTCTGCCACAGCTGTTACAGCTGTGGCAGAGAAGAATGATTTCTCTTCTATATGTTCTCAATGGGGTCGGCGCTGCTGCCGCCGGCCCCATTGAGCACATATAGAGAAGAGAACAGGAATCGCAGATCGCAGATAGGTGCGATCTGCGATTTCTGTTCTATAATTTATCGGACGAGCGCATAAAAAGCGCTCATGTGTCCGATAAAAATTCGCCGGACGCATGCGCAAATCGCGCGAAAAACGCCCGTCTGACTAAGGCCTTAGTCAGACGGGCGATTTTTCGTGCGATTTGCGGATCGCATGACGGATGCGCTTCCGCAAATCGCATGACCGGTGCGCGCAAGTTGCCCGCAAATCGCCCGAAAATCTGCTCCTAGCTGCGTTTCATTAGAAACGGGCCGGAGCTGTCCAGCGCATTGCATTCAATGGAGATGGCAATACAGCCGTCTCCATTGAAAGCAATGCGCTGCGGGCGAGCCCGGGATGAATTGTCGGTAAGGGCTTAAATATATAAGCCCTTCCCTGCAATCCATCCTAAAATGTGTTAAAATAAAAAAAAATTGTATACTCACCTTCTGCCGGCAGCCGGAGCTCCGCGTGGCCGTCCTGCAGTGGGTGTGAAGGGGGTGTGAGTCAGTCCTGCCCCCTGATTGGCTCAGTGCTGAGCCAATCAGAGGCATGCCTCACTCACACCCATTCATGAATTCATGAATGGATGTGAGTCAGACCTGCCCCTGATTGGCTCAGCGCTGAGAGGCAGCAGTTACCCATTCATGAATTCATGAATGGGTGTGTGAGTGTTTTCAGCCTCTGATTGGTCAGGGCTGTGACCAATCAGAGGCAGATCATTCAGCAGGCGGGGATTTTAAAGCCCCGCCGGCTGAATAGTGCCAAGAAGCAGTTCAGGAGAACTGACAGCGGCCGCGGCTGGACTCCGGCTGCAGCGGAAAGGTGAGTATACAATTTTTTTTATTTTAACACATTTTAGGATGAATTGCAGGGAAGGGCTTATATATTTAACCCCTTCCCGACAATTCACCCCGCGCACGCCGGCAGCCCATTGCTTTCAATGAAGCGGCTGTATTGCCGCTCCATTGAATTCAATGGGCAAACATCGTTCTTCTCTGCCACAGCTGTTACAGCTGTGGCAGAGAAGAATGATTTGTCTTCTATATGTTCTCAATGGGGTCGGCGCTGCTGCCGCCGGCCCCATTGAGCGCATATAGAGAAGAAGGACCGTTGGGGTTCTTGAAGCCTAAAAGCACTCCTAACACTCTCCCTATAGCAGCCCCGGCATCAACAGCACTTTCCCTCAGCTAAGTGAGAACGCATCTGTGGCGAGCCGCGGGCCGGCAGATTTTAATACTCGGGTGACACCTAATCTCGCCAGCCACTCACTGCAGGGGGGTGGTATAGGGCTTGAACGTTGCAGGGGGAAGTTGTAATGCCTTCCCTGTCTTTCTATTGGCCAGAAAAGCGCGCAAATTTCTCAGGGAAGAAAATGAAAGTAACCCGAACATCGCATGGTACTCGTTACGAGTAACGAGCATCCCGAACACCCTAATATTCGCCCGAGCATCAAGCTCGGACGAGTACGTTCGCTCATCTCTAATTGTTTTTTATTCCATTTTTTCTTAGAGGCAGAGCAATTCTGCTATTGTGTATTTTTTATCTTACAGTTAACCAATCATGCGGGATTAATATTTTGCTATTTTAATAAAACGGACCTTCATGGATGCAGCTACATCAACTTTTAGATTATTTTATTTTTTTGATGCAATGACTGGGAAAAGGACTATTTAAGTTTTAATACTTTTTTACTTTTATAATTTAAAAAAACTTTACTTTACAAGTCCCCATAGGAGACTTGAACTGGTAAATGTTTGATCACTTATACAATATAATGCAATACTTTTGTATTTCCTAATGCTGTATTTTAACAGGCTGCCCTGGCGGCCTTTAACTGAATGGCACCCCATAAAAACTTTTTCTCCCTTAAACATCCACTCTGCTCCAACTCATGACTCTGTTACCCAGTATTTAGGGTTATGAGTTCCCTACCCTGAGAGTAAAGTCATCCCCACACTACTGATGAAGGGGTTTACCCTGAGGGCTGTCACATGGGCATTTGTACGCCCGTGTGACAGCTGCGTTTGTGATCCGCATTTATATAGACCCATGGCTTTGTAATGGGAGCGGTCACATGTGTGACTTTTTCATGCGTACAAACGCATGCGGCGAAAATTATAGGACACAACGATTCGCAGAACGCATGTAACTGCGTTCTGCGGCAAATCGTTGTGTTCTGTGTATGTGCGCTCAATGGGGCCGGCGGCAGCAGCACCGACCCCATTGAGAACATATACTAAAGATCATTTTCCTCTGCCACAGCTGGCACAGCTGTGGCAGAGGAAAACGATGTTCTCCCATTGAATTCAATGAAGCCAGCAATACAGCCGGCTCCATTGAAAGCAATGGGCTGCCGGCAGGCACTGTATTAATTTTCAGGGAAGGGCTTCAAATATAAGCCCTTCCGAGAAAACCATCCTAAAAAAGTGTAAAAAAAAAATCTATACTCACCTTTCTGCAGCTGCCGAGGCTCAGCCACATCCAGCCGGCTCTTCTCCTGAACCGCTTTCAGTAGTATTCAGCAGGTGGGGATTTAAAATCCCAGCCTGCGGAATGGGCTGCCTCTGATTGGCTGAGCACTGTAACCAATCAGAGGCAGCTCTCAGCTATTGAATGACAGCTGAGAGCTGCCTCTGATTGGTCCCAGCACTCAACCAATCAGAGGCAGCACTCACTCACCCATTCATGAATTCATAGCTGGATTTTAAATTTTAATATTCTAAATAAAACGAGAAGTTGGATATTCATCAAATTGTTCAGGTACCTTTATTGGAACCTCCGGAGAGTTCTGTACACTATCAGTTTTTCATAACTTCTCATTACTAAATTGCTATTAAATTGTTCCTTACTTTGGGAATAACTTATTTGCAATATGTATGTTTCACAGAAACCTAAAATACCAAGACCGCATAGAATTAAAGCCTATGGAAACCTTTGTGCATGAAAAATCAATACACACAAATATTTACAGGGGTGATTTCCTTGCACGAGTTCCATCTGATTGTGATATGATGGAATGCCATAATAATAACCCATTGTCAAAGTCTCCCAGATCCTTACACTTGCCCATTTTTCCTGCTTCCAAATCATCAACTTCAAGTACTGACTATTCCCTTTGGAATATATCTCACCCTTTGACATACCATTGACACAAGCTCAACAATGTTCTTCACTTCACTTGTCGATGATTTTAATGTTATGGTTCATTGGTGTACAGGTGCATATAAATCTCTATTGGTTAGCACAGTGGGTCCACACCCAGAGCCCTAACACCCACCAAAGATTTTTATGGGGTTCAAGTAAAGTGACTATGATAGTAACTTTATAATCTTCCAGGACTCCTTCTGAAACCAAGTCTTGATGGACTTTGAGGCAAGCTTGAGATCATTGTCCTGTGGCAAGATCCAATGATGCCCAACCTTCAGCTTCCTCACAGAAGGCATGACATTTTCTTCTAAAATTTCCACATACTTGATTGAATTCATTTTGCCCTCCACACGCTGCAGGTTTCTAGTGCCAGAAGAAGCAATACCAACCCTGAGCATTACTGAGCCACCGCCATGCTTCTCTGTGGGCAGGGTGTTCTTTTCAGGGTATGCTTTGTTCTTCCTCCTCCAGACATACTGCTGCTGCATAGGTCTGAAAAGTTCCAATTTTGTTTAATCATTTCACAGAACAGTATCCCAAACTTCTTTTGCTTTTTAACATGGTTTTGAGCATATTAGAGTCTGTTTTTCATATGATTTTTGGGTCAGTAAAGGTGAACATCTTGGAGTTCAGGCATGAAAGCTTTCAACATTTAGTATGTTAGAAACCTCAGTGCCTGCTGCCGTCAAATCTTGCTGCTGGTCTTTGGCATTCATTTTAGAGTTTTTAACCTTCTGCCTCCTTAGGAATCTGGTGGTAGCTAGTAAAAACTTTCTTCTTCTGTCATGTCCAGGTAATGTAACCAGTGTTTTTTTTATCTTTGAACTTGTGAATCATGCTTCCATCTGTATTTCTAAGAACATTCAGTGCCTTTGTTAGCTTTTGTATCCTTTTTCTTGTTTACGCAAATTAATGATCACTTCTCCAAACTTATTGGACTACTCTCTTAACTTACATGCAATCAAATATCACAGTCAACAAACCCCTAACCAGTTCAGGTATTTGGCGTGTTTTATCTCAAACACACCTGATGCAACTAATGTAGCCCTTCATTAGTTGCATCAAATGTGCTTGAGACAACACCTAATTTGCAAATGTGTGTTGTCCCTTATGAGGGATTCTATTTAGGGGTTAAATAATTGATATTGCAGTCATTAAAAGTGGCATTTTGTGTTAAATTTGTAGAAACCACTTGTTATATTAGTTGTGCTGAGCGATTTAAATTGTTCTCCTTTCATTGTTTTTCTTGCAAACAGCTGAAATTTGGAAATTTGACAAATAATCCTAATTTGCAATAGGAAATAATTTTATTTGTACCTGTACAGTGGTGCTAATTTTGCTTATTACTTGGCTTTTTAAATTTCTTTTGCTTTTCTAAGTTTTGCTCCTAATGCCTTGATGCAGAAAGTCTTAATTGAGTAAAAATACACTGGCCATCAAAAAGATGCGCTTACATAGAAAAAATGAAAGTAGCTCCCATAGGGAACCCATCTTTTGCAAAATGCGATTTGACATGCATCCCAGAGATCAACAGAGTCTTCTTCACACAGAGAGGACTTGCGGTCTTTTAATAGATTCAGACTTGCCATGCTTAGAAGCCTTGAGTTGACACAACAGACAGAGGTTTGTTTAATTGCTGAAAAAGATATGCCTCCCAGCATCTTGAAGTCATCTTAGGGAAGGAAGTACGCCTCAATGTTGATAGAGAAAGGCATACCTCTCAACGTGCTGAAGAGTCTTCTGATTGGAGGGACCTACATTTCACTACTAATAGAGAAATGCATACCTCCCAACTCTTACAAGAATCTTATACAGAGGCTAAATGGTCTCTCTAGCAAGACAACCATGTTCTTCTGAGGGAAACAGAACCACTGTTATGATCTGCTCACCTCTAACATGACCAAGTTGGGGCGCTAATAATTTTAGTAAGAACCATAAATACACCCAAGTCATCCACTCTGTCATATAAGGCATAATGCCTTCATCACAGTGGTACAATGTACTCTCTACCTTCAGGGTTTCCACCAGCTCTTGTGCCGTTAACTGAAGACCTGCACAGTCGAACTAAATAAGAGTTCAGAATATTCTTTTTTCATGTTGAACATGTAAAACTTCTATACGCACTATACATATATGTATATGAAGTATAGTCCAGGGATAGCGGGGCAGCAGACAGAGTGGTAGCTCACCTCAATCCATGGATACATCAGCAGGTGGTTCCAGGTGAACTCACAGTTGCAAGATCCTTCAATGTACAAAATGTGGAAGGAGTAGGTGATGGGTCTGACGGGTCTTGACCACATAACTCTGACGGCATTACTTGCCAAACCAAACTTTAATAACTTCAACATTTCCAACACGGCATACAATAATGGTGGGATAAGCTGTGAAGCAGAGCCGAGAGATGTGTATTCTTTTGTTGGTGTTTGGAGATGTTCCCCTTGTCAGTAGAGCTGGGTGGTAAAGACCGATGATCTCCTAATAATGAGAATGCTAGCAATTCTTTTCCCAGGCCAGGCGTAGCCTAGGAGCAGTAGATGGTTCCGATTATCTGTATACCTCAGTGGTCTCACTCACACCAAAGTGCACCAAACACACATAGATATATCTCCTCCTTCGTTCTCGCAAGACTTCCCTAAAAATGTGCCCCTGCTCTAATTAACTTACACCAAAATTAAAGTAACTGAAGCAGGTAGATGTTACATGATGGCGCCGTACTGACAGATGAGGAAGCATGTGTTGTTTTATTGTCAGCACTACAATGTTGCATCAAATATCATGCAATGTTACAATCAAGGCTTAGGTATATTGCCTTTACATCACCTCTCAAACCGGGCAGCAACAAGTCACCTGAGTAGCTTTGGGTATTTGCTTCATATGTCTGATACCAACTCAACTACCTGTAGTCTAGACCTATAATGCACCATAGGAGCTGCGTGTCTTTGCAGAAGATGCTCAACGTCAATTTATCTCTGATTTACCAACACACTTTCTCGCTGACTGCGTTAGGGGGCTTGTTGTGTCCTCACATCTAACATGAGCATTAATATTTCCTTCTGTGCAATAAGAAACAAGACCACTTCTCACAGTTTAAGTAGATAATTCTCCACTGCTTGCAATTTTTTGAACCAGTTTGCATAAACTCTACTCATACTGTTTAGAAATGTCCAGGTTTGCTTATAGTTAATGTTCCAATAATAATCCACTATCAGTTGCTTGAGTCTCTATTATATCCTAATTGTGCAAACAACCAGTGTTCATATCCTTTGCTAACCTGGCAGCAAGCCTGCTGACACTCTTTAATGGTTTGCACACATAACCTTGGAGGCCCCATATACATCTCGTTGGTGGGAGGTATGACCTTGACTTACCGCAGCTGCCAATGCCATGAAGTGAAGTGACGTCACCCTTGACCGTATGCGTGACTCTGTATTGTCATCCCGATCCAGCTTTCCCTCTAGTTTGGCACTACAGCTCTTCTGATTGCTCTTGGATTTCATTTGCTCATCTCTCTATCTCTAGCACCTGGTCATTAGGGCCCATTTGATCCTCCATCTTCACCTGGTCCTCAGGTCCTTTCTGTCCTCTTGGTTGCTCCCAGCAAGGGTATACAGCCACCAATGCCACTGTTTTTATACAGCAGTCTCCTCTATGGCCTACGCTGTGTTCTGTACAGAGACAGCCTCCATCACTTAAGCTGCTCTCTAGCGCCTTTCCCCTCTGTATGTTGCATAACTCTCTGCTGGGCCCCTGGTGTGCTGCTTCTCTTTCTTTAGCTGTGCCACACAGAGCTGTGATGCAGCTCCACTCCTTTATATCAAGCGCCAGAGGTGCTGAGAACTTTTCCTAGTGTTTGCGTCTGGGGCAGGGCTTAGCCCCTGTTGAGTGCTTCACAGCACTTACCTTCCCCTCCTTTCCCACTCCTCGTGCATCCCAGACTAGAGGGGTTGGGGTTTAACGCAGCCGAGCGCCACTATAGTAAGAGGGGTAGTGGGATACTGCTCGCCCCTCTTACATACCAGTAACCGGTTAATGAAATACTATTAAACAATACTATCTGGCTGGACAAAGAGTAGTAAAGTAATACCCTGCTACATATACGTAAAATGTCTTTTTTAAAGCATAAAATGTGAAACGTTGTGTTCATTATAATATAATGTCTTGTGCACTGCCTTAAATATACAGTTTGTTCTGTTCACTGGAAGTGCAGCTTGAAGAACCTGTACCTTAGTCACTTTTTTATTCATATTATATGCAGATTTGCCTGAGGCAAGAGCTGATATAATAATTGGCTCACACAGCCATCTGCTTGCTTTATTTCACTGATGTAATCTCAGATGTACTTCAACATGCTTCTTTCCTACCTGAATCCTCGCTGCTTCTGACATATTCCCCTGATCTAATTCTTGGGCTACAGCAGCAGCACGCTGTTGTGCTTCACTAGGAAAGTAACAGGAGACAACTTACGTCGTCCACTCACTTTCTGCAACTCATGCGTAGAAGCCAAAGTAAAAGAGAAGAGTACAAGTACAAGAGCCTTACTACTGCCCAGATAGTTAATGCGAAGGAAAGATTGGGTGACATTCCCAACTGGAATACAGTATTTATACAACCCTTCTCCTTGATACACTCAGCTGCAAGATCCATCCTCAAGTTTGCAATGTACACTACAAGGAGTAAGCAACTCTGAATATAGGAACAGAAAATAAGGTAAGACTTTAAAAAGTTTTTGGGTTTTTTTGTGTGTTTTAATATATTAAGTATTTGCATTTTTTTGTCTGTTTGTGTTTTTTTTTACAGTATAAAGAGTAATATCAAACTGCACAAAATACAGTATACTGAATCTGATTTGTTTTAGCTATTAAGATTTGCAATTCTACACATTTTTGCACATTTGTTACGCATACAAGGCTGAGTAGACAAGGAAATAGCTCAGAGTTCCCTTTTTTAGATACTTACAGTAGGACAAACAGGGACAAAGTTTTTGGTACTTGGACATCATACCTTTTACTCTAAGGTCACAAGAAGCAATTCCTGAAATCTATGAGCTGAGCCTCCAGCAATACTGTAATTGAACTTATGAACTAAGAGTCAGTGCAAAGAGATACAGTATCCCAATGTAAAACTTGTATAGCTTTGACTTTCAGCTATTATTATGTCAGCAGGTAAATAGAGGCAAAAACACACATTAGCAAGTATTTGCCTTTGTATGTCCTCAAGTAGCAGATGATAATGTTGTAAAGTCTCTCTGCCATCCCAATAGACAGATGGGCATATATTTTTTAATGCGCAACTTAATAAATAGATATACCTGATCAGCTTATTCTAGTAGATGGTAGTATTTAGGATAGGGTTGAGAGCCTTCGACATTGTCTGTAGACATGATAGGTTGGCTTGCTTGCGAAACTTCAACTTTAGCAACCTGCTGAGATTTATAGTTTGACCACACTATAAATCTGCTCATGGTGCTAGCTGGGAGTCCCAGGTTGAGGATCTCTTTAGTAACAAGTTGTTACGTAGCAGTCTCAAGATGTTTTTCATTGACATGACTGACAATGCATTGTACAAGCAACTAATAATATGCCTTGATAGCAACTATTCTTCCATCTACTGTGCCAAATCTATCGATGTCTTTAAGATCATTGGACAAATGTATCAGTGTATAAATGTATACTTGCGCAATCTATTTGGTGATTTGAGTTACAGAATGACCTATGAAGGTAAAGATGTACTGGCTGTTGATTTTCTGAATGAAACATGAATGAAGTAATTGGCATCATTACAATCTACTGGAAATGTTACTTCAAAAATGCACTACGGTGATGACTTCCTTTTCTATTGGGATTGTTTTAAGAAATTCTAATGGATTGTCATGACTTAATAAAATAGCAAAAAAGAATGTTAGGTTTCATTCCGTTTCTTTTCCAGCTAGAATAACACTACAGGCTACATTATTCTGCTCGCTGAGAGCACTGAGAACCAGGCAGAATGGAGTTTATCTGAAGCCAACTCATAGTAATTACCATCAGAAAATTCCCCTTGGGAACACCAGTGGGAACTTTTCTGAGATCAGTACATTAAAATCATTTTGGGAATTTATCATCATCAAACATGGTAATTTCTGGCAATGGTAATTTCCAAAAATCAACTAAACCTATACTGTCATAGCTTTGGTTGTTGTGTAAGAATAGTTACATTTAATGAGTCCCCCGAACTTGTCCCCACATACATGTTACATGCTGAATTCCTACATCCAAAAACTTTTAAAGTTGATAGCCAGTTTGAACAAAGAATGTTTATAAGTTTCTCCTTACAAGGCAAGGATAATCTCTAACATTTACTTAAGTAGCAGTGGATAAGAAGAGACATATAATTCCATTGTTATGTAAAGTAGTAAAGTAGTATCAAAGGAAGCTGATTACGTAAGATCCTATTCATTGTCAGCATGATGTAAATGCACAGTAGCACAGAACATGTATATAGCAAGTTGAAAACTCTTATTGTTACATGCATGGTTGAATCAAGAACCACTTTTTGGTCTGTAAATAGGGCAAGCTAGATTCTTATATATATACATCTATAGCACTACGTAAAAGTTTTAGGCAGGTGTGGAAAAATGCTGCAAAGTTAGAATGCTTTCAAAAATAGAAGTGTTAATAGTTTTTTGGCCAATTAACAAAATGCTAAATGAATTAACGAAAGAGAAATCTAAATCAAATCCGTATTTGATGTGACTTGACTACCCTTTGCCTTCAAAACAGCATCAATTCTTCTAAATACGCTTGCACACAGTTTTTGTAGGCACTCGGCAGGGAGGTTGTTCTAAGGATCTCGTTAAAATAACCACAGATCTTCTGTGGATGTAGACTTACTCAAACCCTTCTGTCTCTTAATGTAATCTCAGACAGACTCAATAATGAGATCAGGGCTCTATGGGGCCATATAGTCACTTCTAGGCCCCCCTGTTCTTCTTTATGTTGAAGATAGTTGTTAGTAATATTGACTTTATTTTTGGGGTCAATGGTTTGTCGCAAAATGTTTTTTTTTAATTCTTACGTTGCAGCATTTTTTCATACAGTATTTTTGACACCAAGAATAGTGTTATTCATGCCCTCAATAACACCATAAACCTGATAGAAACCTAACAGACCCAATTAGCAGTCAATGAGACCCATCAAAATTCAATGAGATCTGTTTGAAAATGGATCCATCATAGGCATCACATCTTCATCACGAACAGAAGCTATATCACTAGTGTGTACAGAGCCTTAAAAACATCTGCCAGGATGCCACTCAAACCATACAATATATAAATACCATGTTTAATTTAGCCTTATTATCTGGATTCCAATCCAAATATGCCATCAGGGGCACCTGAACCATGACTTAGAACTCATTATAGGCTTAATAGTAGTTTCCCAACCGGTAAGACTTCATCTAATACTTACATACTTTATCAAAGAAAGGTGGCTAATATTTAACATAAAATGAAGAGAACTTAAATGTTTTCAGAAATGAAAATTGTGTTCTAATGCAAACCATAATCCGGAAGAATCCATCATATTACTGGATTTACAGTCCGAAAGATTAATGTAAAACTCTAAGAATTAAGTTTAGAAATAATGTTCCCTCCTCAGATCATAAATCATATTTAGAACAGTCTATTTCAACATCCTTACCTTAGTCATACTAAGTCACAAGTCAGGCACTTACGTTCAATAAAATTGTGCTTTTCCGTGATAAGAGCTTAAGCAATAAATTCATCTATTATAGGTAACCAATCCGTAAGTACGAGATATGTCCTTCCTTACCTTTTTTCCTGTTTCGTAATATCCCGAGACAAGTGGTGTAAGGTGACTGACTTGGGAAAACTTGGAAACTTGCATTACCTTTCTCAACAGAGAAACACAAATATGTTTTTCAAAGCAGATCATCTCGCAACGCTTATCTCGGGATATCTTGAAACAGACAAAAAGGGAAGGAAGCAGACATCTGCTAATACAATATCATGCTGGAGCCCTAAGAAAAGGCATTTCATTATACCCATGCAGACGAGAATCTTTAAGGTCTTGGGCTCCAATGCAATATCTTTAACAAGTTACCCACCTACCATACTACTAGTGGCCGTGATAAGACATTATAGTGCTTAGGTGCGACTGCTAGCTCTGCACCCTCTATAGTGATATCATGTCTTTCAGAGGAGACTTGTACAGAGTAAGCCAAAAAAAAAATTACTTTTCTCTTATTGTACAATAGAAATACTATAGGTAGGGTCCTACCTGGTATATATATCAAACACTATAAAATACAATATCATTTGGCTCTTCTGATAAACTCACATCCCATTTACTGTTTGTTTTAGCAAAGTCTTTTATTTCACATGACGCTAAAGAGTATGTTTCTTAGCGTAGTTGTATATTAACCTTTTACTCACTGCTAATAGAAACTTCAGAAGTGATTTTACCCTTTATTCAAACTGCACCTATGTAAGATTTAGGTACAATTTTTAGAATCTTTAGGTCATAAGACAGTGTGGTGGGAACTCCCTTTAAAAGGACACCTATCATGAACAGTTACATAGTGTACGCATAACTAGAATGTGTGGAACTTCTCGGAATGCCATCAGTATATTGAATCTTCTTAGCATTAAGCTACTGCTATGTATAATTACAGTCGAATCCAATTGCAGTAGGTCAATAATCGAACTTGTTTACAGTCTTAAAGAAATTTTCATCTGCGTAGCTTCTTCAATTCAGTTTAAAAAGTCCTACTGACTACGACTGAACTTTACTTAAAGTGTTCTTTAAACTAGCTCTATCTTTCTACTACAGAATTGAATCCATCATTTGTGTTCAGTTCTGATTGTATGCCAATTCATCCGCTTATCAACTATGAATGAAATTGGAAAGTTTGCAGTTAGGCTGCTTTTACACAAACACACACAGGTTACTGCATTGCAAAACACAGGAGGAGCTACACTGATTACAGCTGGACATCTCATAGTCACTAAACTGAGAATTCCAGGCGCAGTTGTAACCAATGTAGATCTTCCTGTGTTTTGCAGCGCAGTAACATGTGTTTAATTGTACCTTTAAAGTGATGCATATCATATTATTAATCAGAAGAAAAAAAAATGTCTTGCACTGCCATATTATAGCTTCCATCAGTGGCTGCACTTTAATGACAAGTGCACAAGACAAGAAGAAATAGTGTGCAATATAACCACTGTTGCAGAATAATGAAAAATGCTGAAATAGTTTTAAAAAACTATTACATGTAGATAACTATCACATGTAGATAAAAAATATGTAAAAGCACTACTGGGCATAAGACACAATCACCGTCAATATATGTGCAAGTTAATACTCCACCCCCTATCAATAAGCTCAGGGCTAGAGATGAGTGAACGTTTTAAAGATTTGGTTGGTTCACTGAATTTTTTCAAAAACATTGGTTTGGTCTGAATTAGTTCAAACCAAACATTCGTAAAACTCCTAAAACTAGTATTGAACACGGTCTATGAGGGGTGTGGGTGGTTCATTTGTTTAACAGATTTCAATTTTATTTGCATATAGAAACAACATCATAAACACATCTTCAATGGGAGATCCTCCCTTACAAGTCAAACAAAAGGAAAAGGAAAAGTAGAAAGTAACATAAATTCAAGAAAGTAGGCTCATTAACATATTATATTAATCAGCATTATATCAAGGTTTACCTAAACAATAATATATATTCCTCCCATGTGAACATTATCCAACATATAGCCGACCCTTCAAAACCTCTAAGAGATACCATTCAGCCAGGATGAAAGGCACCATCAGCTGTCTTATCTCCTCATCAGTGAAAAAATGCAGAATAAACATCTGGATTTTTTATAGAAAGCAGTAATGGCCCATTTAGACACAACGATTATCGCTCAAAATTCACTCAAAAACCATCTTTTAAGCGATAATTATCATTGGGTGTAAATGTGCCCATCTGACTGTTCTGCCAAACGATGAATTTCAGTTCTGCCTGAAATCCATTGTTCACAGGACCGCACGCTGTGCTCTGCCTGGGGAGCACTGATAACAGCTGATTGCATTGTCTCAGCTGTTCTCAGCTGTCAGCCCCATGGCAGAACAAAGGGCATATAATCAAGGAACAGTGGGTGGTCTGTTCCCTGAATACAGCTCCTGGTGGCTCAAACGCTACTAATTGGTACTAATAGGCATTAGTAACAAGTAGTAGTTTATGCAAAATGATCGCTCAAAAGCCATCTTTTGAGCAATCATCATTGTGGTATAAATGTACTTTAATGTATTTGTCTTCGTTTTGCTTCATTTCCAATCTTTCCATAGAATGTAGTTTCTTTAGTTAAGTCATCACTATTTGCTTATCAAGCATTGAGTGCTGTGGGCGGATGGGTGTTTCTTCAATGGATGTAGCTCAGTGGTTAATCTAAGCAAGGACAACATCTGTATGGGATTGGAAAACTCCATGTAGATGTTGTCCTTGGTCAGATTTGAACCTAGGATTCCAGCACTACAAGGCAACAGTGCTAACCACTGAGCCACATTCATTGAAGGTCCACCACTACTACCACCCCCCACCTCCTCTTAGACAGTATTTGATACTAGTGTTAGGCGTTTTAATGAACTTCTAGTTTAGATTAAATGAACTGCCTGAGGTTTGGGTTCATAGAATCATTGGGTTCTCGCCAAGCCAAACATTTAGTAAAGTTCAACCTGAATTTGGGCTTTACAGGTTCAATTTGATCATCTCTACTCAGGGCTCCATAGGTAAATGCATGTATTAAAGACTACACATACGACCAGTAACACATAAAAGTATAACTTGTCAGAATGCTTTTAGTTTAGATTCATGGTCCTGTAATAAGATTCAATACAAACTTTTCACTGACTCCATTCACACTTGTGTATATTCATTGCCTATATGTTCTACTTTACCGCATATCCCACGTGATAGAGCCCTATTGTTCTCTAAGGGTGCGTAATAAATGCTGTACATACACAATTACAGTGCGCATGACAATCTGCGTGAGATACGCTGTTATGCGTACTGAAAAATTGCTGCCTAACGTGGCGATACGCTGGCTCACATGATCATGTGAGCCGACCTTGTTCTCCATCTCTGGTCTTGCCACAAAGCATTTGGCACTTCTATGTACATATGGATTTGTCTGCTGTATTATTTGTATTGAATCCTACTGCAAGACCATGAAATCAAAGCAAATTGACATCTTGTTAGATATTAATCTACGTGTTACTGGTTGTATCTGTAGTCTTTTATACATGCATTTACCTGTAGAGCCCTGAGCTTATTGATAGGGAGTGGAGTGTGAATCTGCAAGTATTTTGGTGCACTTTCTGGTGATTGTATCTTATGCACATTAGTGGTTTTAGGTCTTTTTATCTGCATTCTTTAGGTGTACTAATAAAGATGTAATATTTTTTCACTTATCATATGTAATATTTGTCATTATTAGAGATGAGCGAATATACTCGTTTCGAGTAATTACTCGATCGAGCACCGCAATTTTCGAGTACTTCCATACTCGGGTGAAAAGATTGAGGGGGGCGCCGGGGGGCGGGGGAGGCGTGGCGGAGCGGGGGTAGCAGCGGGGAACAGGGGGGAGCTCTCTCTCTCCCTCTCCCCCCCCCCCCCCCACTCCCCGCTGCAACCCCCCACTCACCCACGGCGCCCCCTGAATCTTTTCACCCAAGTACGGAAGTACTCGAAAATCGCGGCACTCGGGCGAAAAAGGGGCGTGTCCGAGTAGGTTCGCTCATCTCTAGTCATTATTCCACAACCTTAACTATATTACACACTATGTCTTCGTGTCTTGTGCATGGTACATATCATTAAATACTAAATGTCTTGAAAATGAGACTTCAATGGAAACCTTCTCTACAATTAGGGCCTGATCAAGTTTTGTAGATGCCCCATGACTCAGCATGTGTGCCAAATACCAGTAATATACAGTGTCCACATATTACTTTCATGTAATGCTTACACAAGAGTAACATTCAATTACTACAAAACAGTGCAAAATTATATTAAAATAACAGTACTAGTTATGAGCGAACTTTTGTTCCGTTGGCTAGTTCTGCGAATTTTGGCAAAAGTTTAGGTTTGGTTTAAATACCTTCAAACCAGAACTTCAGCTGTACCCCTAAAACTGGGGTATAACTCTGTCTAAGAGCTATAAAAGCCCTGTACAACACTCATTCTAGGTTACCCAGGAGTGTGTCTAATTACTTTTGAGCTGTTTTTAAGCCAAGTTAATAAAGAAGAAAAAAGAAGGAAGGGAAAGGGAAAAATATTCATTTTCCTTCTTCTTCCTCCTTTTTCACTTATTTTTTTCCTTCCCTTATCATCTTCCTTTTTCTTCTTTTTAGCGTGTTCAGCTAAGACAAACTGACTGAGGTTCAGTTTATTGCCAAACTCAACATTTAGCAAAATGCATCCCAAAACAAGGTTCAACTGTTTTGGTTTGCTCAATACTGAACAGTACTGTATTGTGTCCAAATAATAGCACCACAAGTACCAGTGCTAAGATGTATGTTTGTTACTAACCCCCAGGTAGGAAGTGTAGATAGGGCCATGACACATAACAATGGTGGAGTAGTAGAGGAGCTACATAGTAGATGGTCAGGGTCAATTATCTATTTGCCCAAACCATAACTGGTACAGCCATTTAATCATTACAATTACATAATAATGGATTTCAGTGGAATTCAGTTTTAAGCAAAAACTCTTCTGTAGTGTCCATTCTGGTGATGGATACTATTTACGACAAACAGGAAAGCATAGCATGCAACATTTTCCTACTCTACCTTCTGTCATAGAATCATAGAATGGTAGAGTTGGAAGGGACCTCCGGGGTCATCTGGTCCAACCCCCTGCTCAGTGCAGGATTCATTGCATTGTGACATTGCGATCAGTCGGATAACGAATGTAAATAATAATGCTCATTTTCACCGTCCTTCATCTCATTGATTACAGGGTCAAAAATTAACTAATAGAAAGACAAAAAATAGACAACTGATGAAAAATCTCATGGAACTGATGACAAGTTTGGGACTTGTCACCGATCAAAACATAACACATGCAGTGTGGACATCTTTAAGGATATGATTTCATTGCTCTCTTCATGCAAATCCATTATAATATGATGTATTACTATCAATATATCATTGTATAGAGAACTTAATTATGCAAAATTAAGTCTGTATCAGTAACATTGCAGACTTTGTGGCCATCACTTGGCCTAAATATCTATAGCTAATTTGTCAGCGAAAAGGTATTATGTGCCAGCCTTAGACTTAATTATAGACGTCCTATATCTTTAGAAGAAGTCTGGATGGTGTGCAATCATTGAAATACTCCATTATACGTAGAACCATTAATACCATAAAATACATTACTTTTTTCCGCAGAACGAAAAGGTGGCTTAGACATCAATGGATGTTAAAGGAACGAATTTGTGTTAAGAAGATCACATGGAAACTGAAAAGAACAACTTTTCTCAGTTGGAAGAAGAGATGGTGAACACACAATCTGGTAAAGAAAGAATCTAGTTATCATTGACAGCACATGCATGAGAACAATATGGCGATATGTTCAAGCAATATTGCAAAGGGTTTTCAGTAGCAACTAGCAAATCAGGTCTAAAAATCAGTTTCCACCACTGGGATAACTATTACTTTAATGTAAGGAAATTGCACTGTAAAAAGTTTCTACAAGGTGTCCATTGGACAATCCTTCTCATCTGTCCTATTAAGTCATAACGATGTCATACAGTGGGATCCCCTGACAGAATACAAGATGTGTACCATGCAGGACATTTGGAAAGTAGAATTGTGACACTTGGTTTTAAATACATTGTGTTTAAATTATGGTAGAATGGGCTATTGAAATATAGTTTGGACCTATGTCCTGGGCAGGGGCGTAACTATAGAGGATGCAGGGGATGCGGTTGCACCCAGGCCCAGGAGCCTTAGGGAGCCCATAAGGCCTCTCTTCTCCATATAGGGAGTCCAGTACTATGAATAAAGCATTATAGTTGGGGGCCCTGTTACAGGTTTTGCATTGGGGCCCAGAAGCTTCAAGTTATGTCTCTGTGCAGCATGGTTTAGGTATGGGTACGGGTACAGATACAGAGGGGGGGCCCAGCTCACGTTTTGCATCAGGGCCCCTGAGCCTTTAGTTACGCCCCTGGTCCTGGGTGTAAAATTTGGCACACGATACACGTACTACACATTTGGTTTTCCTGTGTTGTAATATTTTCTTTGTGTATCTTTATGGTTATTGGCTAAATGATTGCTTATCTGGGATGCATTGTTCACTAATTATTGGGAAGGAGAAGGACACAGTGTGCTATACTCATAAGCTGCTTTTAAGGTGTATTCATATGATAAAGTGGGCTTATCACCATGACTTACTGATTGGTGAAGTCCAACTGCTGGGTCCCACCCAATTGTCAGAGTGAAGGGGCCACAATGTAGTATTGTTCAGTGTAAATGCTTGCAGCGACTGAAGGACGAATGATAATTTGTTCGCTTCTCATTCGTTGTTCAGTTTCTACAAGCATACAAACTGTATAAACAGGTAGTTGTTCATCTATTAAGGCCCTCCTGTTTACTGTGAATGGAGTGATCTCCGGACCGCTCCACCTCTATTCTCTGAGCGATGATCACTCCTGTGTAAAAGCACAGGAGCGATTATAGCTGGGACGAATATTGGGTGCTTATTAGAGATGAGCGAACGTGCTCGGCCACGCCCCTTTTTCGCCCGAATACCGCGATTTCCGAGTACTTCCGTACTCGGGCGAAAAAATTCGGGGGGCGCCGTGGCGGCACAGGGGGTAGCAGTGGGGAGTGGGGGGGAGAGGGAGAGAGAGAGGGCTCCCCCCTGTTCCCCGCTGCTACCCCCCGCACCGCCACGCCTCTCCCCGCCCCCCGGCGCCCCCCGAATCTTTTCACCCGAGTACTGAAGTACTCGAAAATGGCGGTACTCGGGTGCGTAAGTACTCGAAACGAGTACGTTCGCTCATCTCTAGTGCTTATGCCCCGACAATCGTCTCATGTAAAAGGGCCCTTACACAAGTCCATACACAGAAGATAAGGTTACAGCTGCAGCCTATAGAACCCTATGCAGTGGAAGGGGGATAGGAGACACACAGAGTTAAATGTGCTTTAGAAAAAGCCTGCTCACTCGCAGCTTGGAAAGTTAAAATCATAAACTTTATTATGCCATGTTAAACATATCTATTAGCGACCGTAACATGACGGCTTCTGCTGACGTGTTTCTGGTGCAGGTACACGTCCTTAGTCGTAATCATAGCCTAGTTAGTCATGGCTAACCGAACAGGCTTAAAGGTACAAGTACACTCTAGTGAATAATCCACTTCTGAATATCAGAACAATCTAAAATCTACATAAAAGTTGAGTACCTTTGTACAAATGCTGGCAGTTTCTTCTGGATTGATGTCACATTTTCTTCGAATTATGGAAACTCAGAAAGCAGTATCCTAGAAAGCATATCTGTCATTTGTCTATAGTTTTGATATTGTTAAAGGTGTTGTCCGACTAAAAAAAGTAAATAATAATAAACAAATGACTTTGTTATAAAAGAACAAAATAAGCCATACTTACCTCTCTTCTCTCCTTGGGAAAAGCTGCGGCTGGTCCCTTTGATGATCTTGGTCTCTGTGGATAGAAGAAGTCACATAACTGCTGCAGCCAATCAGAGGCTACAGAGTCAGTGTTTGGAACTCCTGGCATCATGGTACCCAGAATGTGGGTGCTGATGCAAGGGTAACAGGCAATAACTGCTGTGGCCTCTGGTTGGCTGCAGCAGTCATGTGACTTCTGCTATAAACAAATAGAGAGATCTCGATGGGACCCGCTGCAGTGTTTCATGCAGGGAGAAGAGAGGGGAGTATGGTTTGTTTTGGTATTTTATAACATCGCTACTAGTTTTAAAAACGTTTAATTGGATATCACCTTTAAGGTATTACAATTAGTCCACTTGCAGCCCTATGCAAAACCATAAATAACACATTGTGATTTCAAGATGTATTTTACCAAGAGTGTCTTTTGGCTCTATTGTATCTTTAATGTTTTCTGGCAGCAAATATAGTCCAACCACTGGCGTAACTATAGAGGATGCAGGGGATGAGGTTACACCCGGGCCCAGGAGCCTTAAGGGGCCCATAAGGCCTTTCTTCTCCATGTAGTGAGCCCAGTACAATGGATAGAGCATTATATTTGGGGGCCCTGTTACAGACTTTGCATTGAGGCCTGGGAGCTTCAAGTTACGCCTCTGAGTCCAACGAAGTAACTCTGAACATTTTGGTTGAGAACAAAGGGCAACAATTAAGGATGAGTATGCACAGATTCCAAATGTAGAGAGTTGGGTCAAATGTATAGACTGTATATGGGTTTATTGGTTATCTCAGCCATATAATTCTGAAATTACATTTTAGAGTGCTGTGATATAGTTAGCATCCGTATCTCAGTGACTGTAATGGAAAAGCTAAACATCTGAGAACAGTTGTTCAGCTATGTTGCCTTTATATTGAACTTCCATCTGCTAAGTCAACTGCTGCAAAGAGTTCCCCATCTAGGGACAAGATGGCCTGGCCAAGGGAAAGGGACTTGTTGGCACCCTCCTCGCACCTAGAACTGGAGGCACATATGTCCACCAGCCCGTACTTTGCTACACACTTATACTAATTCCTAGAACATGGAGCTTAGAAGGAATTTAGCAAACGTATACTGATTAGAAGACAGTCTAAGCTCTAACATTTACAGGTTGTTTGTCCAACCAACAAAGTGCTGCTTTAATATTAAAACAATTAAACAGGAGTACAAGGCAATAAATCATGCAGATCAAAAGGGTGAAATTTGTGGTATCAAAGGGCCCCACCTAAGGCCCCTCCTTTACTCATCCTAAGGCTTTGTCCCTTAAGGCTCTGATCGTTTTCCTAATAGTAATAATGTATGAGATCTGAATCAGATGACTTGCCAAAGCTAATGAAGGGTGTTAATCTGAGAGTTTACATTACGTTAAGCTAAACCAATTTTAATTCCGTAGTTGAGATGTTTAATATAAGTAGATTTGTCTGTCACGCATTTTTTTAAAAATTTTTGAACTATAATCTTAAGAACGTCTATGAATGGATTTCTTAAAGAGTACCTTCACTTTCATCTTATATAGCCCTATATGGGGCTGTCTTCAGCTGCCGGAAAAAGCCAAAAACGTCCGACAGAGCAGAAGCAATCTGAAGATGAATGTGCCTGTACTCTTTAAAACAAGAGGAGAAGAACTGGGCAGAGCACCCCTAAGGGAATAACATAAAGGGGTTATCCAGTTGTAAACTATTTATGACCGATCCTCATAATAGATCATCAACAGAAGATTGGTAGGGGTCCATCACCCAGGACCCTCGCTGCTCAGTTGTTCACCGATCCAGCACAGTCATGCAGGGAGCTAATTTCTGCAGGAAGTAGATGGCTCCATTCTTACTGAAGTGGCGAGTCTTGGCATTACAGGTAAAATTCCAATTCATTTCAATGGGAACTTGGCCCGCGATACCAAGCTTGGCCACGGCAGTAAGAACAGAGCTGTCTGCTTACTACAGAAATTAGCTCACTGCACAACTACAGTTGACCAGCAGGGATCCTGGGTGACAGCCATCACCGGTCTACTATTGATGTTCTGTCCTGAGGTTAAGTCATAGATAATTCACAACTGGGCAACCCTTTTAATGCAGGATGATGCCAGGTGTATCAGGTCTAAAAACAGTCAACAAGAAATAGGTGCTGCAGGCCTAGTACATTGGTTGACCATGGGTCATGTTAGCGTTGCAACATAAGATGAAAGAGGGTCAAAGAGAACTTAGACTTTGGTGCAAACTGTTGATAGGTGTTAGCTCAAAGAAAAGTACAGTTGATAGCATTGATTTCTTTAAAAACACACTTTATTCTGAATCAGCAGGTCCAGAATAAAGTGTGTTTTTAAAGAAACCAATATCATTGACTTCATGCTTCTTTGACCCATCACCTACCAACAGGTTGCACCAAACCCTCAGTTATCTCTGACCCTTTTTCATCTTGAACTGCATTTCTTGGGGGGGTAGGTTGGAACCTGGCAATAATTGTGTAATTTGCATGCAGTGCCACCACAGGGAAAACTAAGCATTACACAATATTCATTCAAACCAATGGATTGTCTGTGTAGTACAGCTACAAAGTTGAGCATCACACACCCAGACATCACTTTTGGCCAAACATTACGGTTTTAAAAGGACTTTCTATTAGTAATTTTGTTGGCCTTATACAGTAAATTTAGGCAAAGGTTCATGGTTGTCTCTTGTCCAGTGATTTTTTGCTTTGCTTCCGTTACATCATGGACCCATGTACAGTAGAATCATTGCTATAGGCAATGTGAATATAGTTAATGAAGCAGCACTTTCCTAAAATAGTGTGCATTACAGAGGTCTATATTAAAATTACCGTGTTTAACTGGCTTTGACACAAGAGTTGGACCAAAGGTTAGGAAAAAAATGTGCATCCAACGTGTTCACATTGCTATAGGGTGCACTTAACCAATGAGCTATGCTTGTTGAGGTGATTTAGCATTGCTATTAATCATATGGGTTGCTGGTAAGTACAGTACTAGGTTTCCATCATTTAAAAATATTTTGTAAGGAAATATGTGAACTTGAAGTTAGAATGAATTTCAATACAAAAAGTCAGGTTTAAGCTTGTCAGAAGAGTGGAATTTGATTAGAAGACAAACTTTTTCAGCTTCATAGTCTTCGTATTGTGCGACCCTTTTCAGGAATATGTCTCTTCAGTGTCAAATATTATGCAGCTATCCGCAAAATCATATCCAAAGGGTCAAAAGTGCCACTGTGTATTACAGAATCGAACAACAGAGCATTATATAAGCGGTTCATTAGTATATTTGCATGAAATAGAAACTTGGAGTTGAATATAAATATGTAGTGAAGCGGAGTCTGAGATTTGGAAAAGCAACAGTCAATAACATTGAGCTTGTCCTATGCTTCAGGCCCTAGACTAGAGGCTTAAGGGCTTGTTACATGGATTCAGATTCATCTACCAACATACAGGGGTAATCAACATTATTTAATCCTCATAGCCAATTAGCTTTCTTTGCCAAATTTTCTTTGCCAATCAAGAAAGAGCAATTTAAATAACTCCACACAATGAATATAACAAGTGTTTTTTTTTCAAATTCAACACAAAATGCCACTTTTAATGACTACTGAAGTCACAGAATTATTCAACCCGCCCAATAGAATCCCTCAGAAGACACATTTGTAAATCAGGTGTTGTCTCAAGCACACCTGATGCAACTAATCATGAGCTTCTTTAGTTGCATCAGGTGTGCTTGAGATAAAACATATCACATACCTGGACTGGCTAGGGCTTTGTTGACTGTGACATTTGATTGCATGTTAGAAGTATGGCTAAATCAAGAGAGTGGTCCAAAAAGTTAAGAGAAAAGATTATTGCCTTGCACAAACAAGAAAAAGGATACAAAAAGCTAACAAAGGCACCAAATGTTCCTAGACATGCATTTTAAGCAGTTTGCAAGCTCACAGTTAAAGGAACCCTACCTTCACTACCTGGACATGGCAGAAAGATGTTATCATAGGCTACCACCAGATTCCTGAAGAGACAGGTGGTCAAAAGCTCTCGAGAGACTGAAAAAAACCCTGCAGCATGATCTGACGTGAGCAGCCACTGAAGTTTCTGTTTACACAGTAAGGGTCATACTTAGTTCTGAAGCTCTGTTCTGTGGAGTGATGAGACAAAACTGGTACTTTCAAACCTATGCATCAGCAGTGTGTCTTGAGGTGGAGGAATGATTTATATCCTGGAAAGAGAAATCTGCCTATAGTGAAGCATGGTGGTAGCTTGGTGATGCTGTGGGGGTACTTTACTTCCTCTGGAATTGGAAACCTGCAGCATGTGGAGGGAAAGATGAATTCAATCAAGTGTCAGGAAATCCTAGGAGAAAACATCATGCCTTCTGTAAGGAAGCTGAAGCTTGGGCATCATTGCATCTTTCAACAGGACATTGATCACCATGACTCGGTTTCAGAAGAAGTCCTGGAAGATTCTGGAGTGGCAGTCAATTGTGGAAGCCAATTAAAGGGGTTGTCTAAGACGTATCAACAACATAACAAACAGTCATAAACTTACCTATCCCAGCTCCCCATATGTCCCACAGCATAGTCTCCCCCATGATGTACTGTTTGCAAGCTGCAGCAGCCTGTTAATGGGCTGCTGCAGCCAATGACAGAGCTCAGCGCTTGTTCACTTAACTAACACCCAGCTGTAGCAGTCTGTGACGTCCCATACCCAGATTGACTGCAGCCTGTAAACAAACCCCCGGCACAGAGAACAGAGCAGTGGCGCGGGACATGCAGGGAACCAGGTGAGGCGAGTATATGACTGTTATGTTGTTGCATGGTCAATATGGTTTTGAATTTTAAAAAATTGACAACCCCTTTTAACTTACAAATATCTGTTTTGGAGTGCGGGAGGAAACTGTATAACTCAGACAACCCATGCAAACATAGGGAAAACATACAAACTCCATGCAGATTTTGTCCTTGGTCAGATTTGAATCCAGAACCTTAAAAGGGTTGTCTCACTTGAAGCTATTTTGCTGCAGGAAGCAGAAAGCTCCATACACTGCGCAGTGGTCCAGTTTGGTACTGCAAGCTGCATCCCATTCACTTCAGTAGGACTCAACCTGCAGTAGCGACCCGGGCTACTGCACGATGTACAGAGCTGTCTGTTCCCAGCAACAAAACAGCTAGAAGTGAGACAACCCCTTTAATGATTCAAGGCAATAGTGATAAATGTGCTACCACCATACATCGGTGTATCTTGCAGACATTACATACATATATGACACTAGTTATGATTGTGATCACAACAAAGTCACTGTCTCCACCTTAGCCTCTGTTCATCATTGGACTTTCCTTCCAGCATCTGAATCATTGCATCTCGGTAAATGAAGACAATGGTTATAATTACTTCCAGTGATATTTTGTTCTATACTCAGTGGTAAATTATATTTTACACTTTTCAAAACATAATTAGTTATAGATTAATATTCAGTGAACTTAAGCTGATAAAACCTTGGTACTTTCCAAAATGTTAGATCCCACATGATCACCATCTAATCTAGATACGACTCAACTGTGGGAATTTTTTTCAAGTGGGGAGGGGGGTGATATACACATTTTTATATTTTCCTTTAGTATTGTCCTACAATTCAGGCCAACTTCTAAAAATTTGATTGCCTATTTATATGTAAATTAATTAATTGCCCAGATACTACATGGAAGGGAATATGAACATGAATACTTCCCATTTACCTGTTTTGAGCTCTTTCTGTATATTTTTTGAACTTTTTTTATTACAAAGGGGTTGCACAGCAATTAACTTATCACCCATCGGTAGGATAGGTGAAAGCAGTATGATTGGTGAGGGTATCACCACTGAGATCCCCGTCGATCCTGAGAATGAGGATCCTGTCCTCTTCACTGAGGGATCACTGCACACACCCCCGAAGCGAAGAGGAGATTGAATGGAGCAGCGGTCGTGCATGCGTAGCGCTACTCCATTTATTTTAAATTGAGCTGCCGGAGATACTTGAGTGCCTATACTTGGCTATTTCCATCATCCGCAATGAAATGAATGGAACAACGCCGGGCATATATGACCGCCACTCCATTTAATTTGATGTCTCTGCAGGTGGGTGCAGCAAGCTCACAGTGGTAAGAAGAGGGGGCAAGAGACCCCTGTTCTTAGGATCGGTGGGGGTCTCAGAAGACAGAAAAAAAGTCTGAAAATCAGACAGAGATAGTGCCCATTCATTTGAATGGGTGTATGCACATGGGATTTTATTTACTCGGACAAATAGTAACACAAAAACAAAAATCTCAGCATGTCCTATTCTTGTCCTGTCTCCCGTACATTGGACAGAATATTGGGCACAACTTCAAAATTGTCGATGTGTAAGGAGCCTAATCCTGCAGTTTTGCAGTCTCAGAATTTCATTGACTTGTCTCCTTCTGTATGTTAATGTACATTTGGTAGCTTAATTAGTAGCAGACCTCATATAGAAGACTGTAGGATCAGACCATGGCATTATAAAATTGCACAAAAAGAACAGTAACATGTCGAATTTAGCTCTGGTACAACATGGGTAATATGGTTCCTCAGACTACTAGTCGGCACATAGCAGGGAATATCTATTCAGCTACGTGGAGAAAGCATTCTGTATTGTTTGCCTGAAAACACAGATAATTACAGAGCTTAAGTTTTAGGCAATTCCCAGCAGGTTGGTGGGAGTGACGGAGGATTGGTGGATAATTGATGTTCTGAGCAGGTACTATAGTTCTTCTTAGGAATATTGTACTGTGAAAGCAAAACAGGAGAAGATGGGTCTGCAGCACTTTCATGTGGGTTTATACCACACCCAGCATAAAACAAGCTGCCACAGCCAAGAACAGAAACAATTAGGGTGGAACAAGGAACACACCTTCCCGGTAAAGAAAGGAAGATAGAACACGATCCTGAGCAAACTATGCAGTTGATGCTAATGAGTCGGATGGGACCACTCATCAGAGCCAAACCTTATGACCAATCCAGTAATGCTCCTCCACACAGACAGGTCTCAGCATTTCCAGTCATCAGTGAAGACTATCAGTCACGTTGGAGTTACTACCTGGGAAAACTTTCTATTTTGAATTTACTATGAGAATATCGAATATTAATATGATTAGCTAATTAGGAGAAAGAGCCTTTCAGACGGGCGGAATTTGCATGCATGCTGCAATACATGTGACACCACAAAACACACGGCTCAGCACGGATTTTGATGCAAAATGAAAAGGACTTCGTTCTGCAATTCCGCTTCAAAATCTGCAGTGAGACTTGTGGATCTTGGTTTGGAATTTGCAAATAGCAGATTAAGGTGTGGATTTGCGGTGCAGAATGCGGAGACATTCTGCCAGTGTGAAAGGCCCCAAAGCAATTTGGTAACAAAGAGAATGAGTTATTTCTAAAGAGGTAGTCCCACATCTGCTTGAATCACCAAGTACCATCATGGGTCTATAGTAATTAATGTATACAGTATACAGTGCTGCACCCTTTTTCACCCTTCTATAGAGAAAATATACAAGGGGGTGCTGATAACTCCTTGGCTTTAACCACAGAAAATTGATATATGACTGAAATTTCACAGTTATTCTACTCAGTCCCCTCGGATATCAATGCACTTCTAACTGAGGTGTTGCAACTTCTTTAACCCATCAAGAAAGAATTCCTTTGGTTGGGTGACAAACCAGGCTTCAACCATTGCAATTGCATTAGAAATGGAGGCAAATTTCGTTAGCCTGTCATTGGCTACTTCCTCCCCTATCAATAGCCTCCAACTTCCTGTGAGCAGTGCATGATGGGAGGACAGGCACAGCAGGAATGTTCAGGCTTTCTGTGGCTCTCTGAGTGAGAGGAAGGCTGGTGCTAGTAAGTTTTGTTTCAGGACCTCTGATACAGGATTCTAGCAGTAACCCCACTGTAGGAATTCCGTGGAGCCGCTCTTTTCAGGGCGATCGTCCTATTTTACCATCTTGAAAGTAATGTTTTAATTCTATTCCTTATTTACATTTTTCTTGTTTTATATATTATTTGGTAATTCTTATATAAGAACTCCCACGATTCAACATACCTGATATCACCAGATTATATTGCACTGTAATTACTTATACAGTCTGCAGAGTGTCTGCGTATAACTGGCATCTACCCCTATATGGTCACTACATGGGGGTAATATTGTTTTTTCAACAGTGGCTTTTAATTAGTAACAGTAATATTATCCAATCACTATGTAATGTAATGGTATAGTATTGCTGGTAATAGTAGTCTTTGTATAGGGTAATTTATTCTGCAACAGTATCAAAGTAAAATTTAATCACTCAATGGTGGTAACTTTTGGTTCTGGCAAAGTGGCATTGTTTATACGTATTGTGGCAAGGCAATATGCCGAATGGTTTGCAGAAGGCTGTAAAACAGGCATTCTCTGTGCTAATCAGCAGGGACAGCAGGGACAGCTGTATGAGTATGTCTGGAAGAGATAAAACCTCCAGATACCTTGAGCTGCACAGTATAGAGTTCCTCAATGTTGGAGGAGACTGCCCTATCTGGGATAAGGGCTAGTAAGATCCCAGAGAGGAGCATATGAAGATTGGCTGCCCTGGGACCTCTGGAGGGGATGTGTGTTTGAGGCTGGCAAGGTCTCGACAGGGAAGACACCCCTGAGATCACTAAATGGGATGGTATGGATTTTGACATATTGCTGGCATACCTTGAGGCATTAGGCCTGATAGTTAGAACTACAGGTTAGTAAGCGGCTAGACAGCCAGAAATTGTTTTGGCATGTGCACTGTGATGCCTGTTACAACCGTGTGAATACTGCTGCAATAAAAGGCTTGTAAACCCAGTTCTCTACTAAAACTACGGTGTTGAGTGAATTCCTGATGTGTTGACACCCATGTTAAGAAGGAAAGATGGCGGTCTATGAGTGACTAATCCCCAAGTTACCACAGTATATACATTTTTTGTGCTTGTTCATGAGAAAGGACATATGCCTTGGGGTTTGTGCACCTAATCTTTTTATGACCATAGCAATGCCTTGGGGTCGCTAGAGATCATTGCCTTCTGAATTGAATTAATGTTTCTCTATTGTTGGTACAATGTTTCCCGATGTGAGGTCCCACTTTAAATTCACACTTTCGTTCAAAAGTTGCCCAGATTGTATATTATGCACACCAGATGATTGCACCATAGAATCTATTTTATTTTATTTTTTTAAAGTGCATCTAATAGTCCGAAAAGTATTATAAATAATTAAGGGTGCGTTCACACATTGCGGAAGCGCTGCCGAAAAAATGCAGCAGAAATGTTTACTATTAAAGTGAATGGGATTAAAGCAAATACTGCTTACATGTAGAGGAAAAAAACTGTTGTGGATTTTCTGCTGTAACTGAACAGTAAAGCCACCTGTCCACGGGCGTTATTTCATTGCGTTATCAGCAGCGATAATCTGCACGCGGGTAGTGCATGAAAATCTTTCCATAGGATATATACGAGTACAAATCCGCCGCGATTTTCTACTCGCGTATGCAAATTGCAGCATGCCGCGATGAACCTATCATAATGACTTTAGTGTTCTCCTGCGTTGGCTCATGTGGCGGAAATCCGCTGCATTAAAACGCAATGCCCATGGCCAGGCAGCCTTACTCTAACCTGCAGTTTTGCTGTGTTTCCGGAACAGGTGAACGCACCCTTAAGGAGTTTTACAGAATGTTAGTATGGTAGCCTTAGAATTGGCCATTAATATGTGATCGATGGGAATCCCACACCCGGGAGCCCCACCTATCAACAGGGAGAATGGGCAGTGGTACTCCCTAGAGCACAGCAGCCACTTAACTACAATACCCAGGTACGTTGGGGTGTAGCTATAGGGGCTGCAGGCAGAACCGTAACATGAAGCTCCTGGGCCCCGATGCAAAACCTGGAATGGGGCCCCCAACTATAATGCTTTATTCATAGTACTGGGCTCCCTATATGGAGAAGAGAGACCTTATGGGCCCCCGAAGACTCCTGGGTCCGGGTGCAACCGCATCCCCTGCATCTTCTACAGTTACGCCCCTGGCTGCAAGGGTAGTAGTCGCTACTGGGCCCTCTAGTCTTAGGGGGCCCAAAGGCCCCTCCATCACATAAGAAGACCACCAGTATTAAAAATAGCACATGGCAGATAAGGGGCCCTGTTACAGATTTTGCATCGGGGCCCAAGAGCTTCTAGTTACGCCTCTGCAGGCAAGTCAATATACACATGTCCATACAAGTGTGGCTGTAGCTGATACTGCAGCCTTGCCTGTTCAACCTTACAAGTGCCATGGCACCTTCGACCTTCTGATCGCTGGTAGTCACAGGGGTGGGATCTCTACCTATTATACATTGATGTCCTAACATAAGGAAAGATCATAAGTGTAAAAGTATGGAAAACTCCTTTCACACAATGGACAATAAAAAATAATTAACATGACAGGTATATGTATACATAATAATCATCCACATTTATCTACATATCTTGGTTTCAAAGTATTACTCATAGCAGAACTGGTAATACAGTATTCATAATGTTCTCTTACATAATAATGGAATAGGATGAGTATGTGAAACAATGAGCAAATACTTGTGAAGACACAATATTGTAACCAATGGCAACAAAACAGACCTTTCTATTTACTTCATAAACATTACAATCATCAAACAAATTATAACTTCTGGAACTTTTTCAGATTTCTAAAAGTAAGTCCTCATGCACACGGGGAAATTGAATTGCGGATCCCGCGCTTGTCCACAGGCGTGGGCCATCCGCTGCTCAATGTGCCTATTGATGTGTATGGAGATTCCTCTCTCCACGCACACAAGCGGATTTTATTTGCGGACGATCTGTTTCAGAACGGATACACAGGTACGGCTTTCCTTGAAGTCAATGAGCATTGCAGCAGTGTCACGGATCCGCGTCATCACCTAAGCGACGGCGCAGGGAGATCTATACTGCGCATGTGCGCTGGAGTGCAGGCGGCACATCCGTAGTACAAAAGAAGATTCATCTGATAGGTACGCAGGGTCGCCAGCAGTGGTTGCGGGAGGATTTGCATTGCGAAATCTGAAAAGGGGTTTCGCCTCCGGATTCTGCAGCAAATCCAGCCCATAGCATGCTGTGGTAAATTGAGATTTCCTGCCCACGAGCGAAAATCGATTGCGATTTTCCACTCTCGGAAGAAAACAATCGCAGCATGCTGCAATTTTGTGAAGTCAATGGAAGCCGTCCGTCCTGCAGCCATTCTGCAATCATCATTGGAGAATGGTCACGGAACCGATGATGCGGCATCCTCTGTACTGCACTGCACATGTGCGCCGACGTGTCTGCTGGCACATCAGCAGCAGAGGAGAAGACGGCGGACTGGTAAGCTGTGGTCACCAGCCAGTCACTGGGTCGAACTCAGCTGCGGGAATCCCGCATGCGGGGTCTGACTCACCCGTGTGCAGGAGGCCTAATACTACAGGCATATTTTACTAGCATTAGTTCAGAAGTATATCCATAGTATTGTGCATTACATGTGAACTTAGAGCAGTGATTCTCAACCAGGGTGCGGCGACACCAAGCGCCAATTAGCCATTCCATTCACCAGGAAAATTCCTGGTGGGCCAGTCACGTCCTGTGGCCGCCAGCAACTACCGCTCCAGTAGCGGCTGCTACAGACACCCCCCTAAGCCTCCAGTTTACAAGGTGGCCGGGTGAGGATATAAAGTAAAAATTGTGTACTCACCTCCTTTGCTTTTCCTCTGGTCCGGACTGGTCTTTTCTGACTCCCAGTTGCATGGACATGTAGTATATGACTGCTGTGGCCAGTTGGACACAACGATCACGTGTGTCCATGCAACCTGGAAGTCTGGAAGGACTGAAGTGGAAGGTAGGACCACTGGAGAGGAGCAGCTTGGACAGAAGAAGAGGTGAGTAGATACAGTATAAGAGGGACTGGGGGAACACCATTACTGATGGGAGCAGTAAGGGGAAGCATTATTCCTGATGAAGGCATCACAAGGGAGCATTATTACTGCTTGGGCCACTAAGAGAGCGAGGTATTACTGTAGGAGTCACTGGAATAACGGAGGTAAAATCATAGATGGTGATAAGCTAAGCGGCTAGCCATGCCCCCTGATTACACCCCCATTTTGGTAGGGGTTACATGTGTCTTTTTGATAAGACTTCTCAGGATTCATTTGGGGCAAACACCATCCATTGTTTTAACCTTTGCTACAGTATAGTAGCCTGACAACTCCTGGCATTTATGGTTGTATGTGTTCTACAGCCTAGGTTTTGACTCTGTGGTGCATCATAAATACTAGGCCTGACATGCTACAAATGATATTACAATGTATGTCAGCAGTATTTCAACTGTTTTTGGCTCTATATACTTTGTTTTCTATTGGCCAAATTCTGATCCATATGTGCGCAATAGAAAATATTAGCAAGACGAAGGCAAAAAATGGAAAAAAGAAAGTCATAGAGAATTTAAAAACAACTGCAGTGAAAAATACAGCCATAGATATCTGGATTTACATTAGCTCCGTATTACGGTCTGCAATATGCTGATTAGAGATGAGCGAGTATACTCGGTAAAGGCAATTGCTCGAGCGAGTATTGCCTTTACCGAGTACGTGCCCGCTCGAGATGAAACGTTCGGGTGCTAGCGGTGGGCAGGGAGCTGCGGGGGAGAGCGGAGCGGAACGGAGGGGAGATCTCTCCCCCCCCCCCCCCCCCGCTCACTCCTGATGACAGACGCTACTCACCGCTCCCCCGCGCAGCTCATCTTTAATACTGATCCAATATGGAGCTAAAATGTACTCAGCTGAAATTGGTCATAATAGCGTACAGGGGGTGAACAAAAATATGGAAACCCCATATGAAATGCATGCCTTAAATTACATGGGATTATAAATCATATTTCAGTAAAACATGCAGAGACCGATTATAAGTGGATGTAATATAACACAGATGCTGCCAGGCATAAGTGAACATCTACCCAAGCAACAAGGTTCCATTAGTCAGGGGTTACTTTTACCAGCTGGCTCCCAAAACCACCAGAGCAGGGCAAGAGGTGAAGTAAATACAAATTTGTCGGGAAAGCTCTCAGCCAAGCAGGGGTCAAAAGGGCAGCTCAGTGCTAATGATTAAAATCCCATGCATTTTGTATGGTGTTTCCATATTATTTTCCACCCCATGTATATTCTTTTAACCTGATGTCCACAGAGGTAAAATTGCCAATTTTCTTTATCTGCTCTGTAGTAAAACTGACTTCACATCATCATACTATTTTCATTACTATACAAATTGGGATGCTACGATGACCGACATGATATTTCAGAGCCCTGAGATTCCGTCTATTGTTTCTAGTAACATTAGACAGTCTTGCGAATGCCACAGCAGCCATGTTGCTAGCCACGACCCCCTGTTGAGTTGAAAAAACAGCCATTAAAAAACGGCTATATTTTATGTAAATGTATGCAACTGTTTTTCTCATGCCAAAAATGTACCCAGAGAAATCCACACTGTTGGGAGTAGTGATTAACATTAATTTGTACGCAATTAGCATGGTGTCTATAAACCAGAGGAAGTTGGGTTTTGTAATTATTAGTGACGCTGTGGTTTTACACAGCTGGTATTCAGGACACGACTGATCTCATCGCACAAGAATGGAAAATAAAATGGGAATTACATAACATTACATACAGTATAGAGATGATAATGACATACAGATAGAGCAGTTCACGTATCGTTGATGAAAACTTCATTCTTCACTCATCTATAATTAAAATTCAGTTGTTGTCCTTTTCGTGGCTCCATGTCAAACACATCTAGTCATATCAGTTCCGGATCTGTTGCCTTGTCTTAACATTTCTGGTCAGGATTAGGATATTTGGTCATTTTTCAAAATATAGGTTGGAAATGTTGGTCGTAGCCAGTGGTGTTCTATGAAACTTCTGAGCCCCACCATAAAATATATAAAAAGGCCCGCAACTGTGTCTCGATTTTAACGGTCAAATGAGACGGAGAGATCTCTTAGGCCCCATCAGAGCCCGGGTGAGTCTGGACTGCAAGCTATATACTGCCCCAGGCACCTTAGACACAACATGATACTCAGTGCGGTCTTTAGGTTGATTGTGAATGGCCGCATGGTTAAGGTATCTTTACGTGGGACAACTCAGCCGAATAATCACTCAAAAGAGAGAATTCAGACAGTAGTTGTTCGGGGTAAACTTGTCCACCGACAGGGTGATGAGCGATAAGTCACTAGTTGTTTTGTTTCAGCCTTCCAAAAAAATAGTTGATGATTGATCAAAAGTAGTCTGGAGTAAAAGTCAAAGTCGTTAGCATTTGAACAACTTGCAAACAAATTTGCATGGAGATCCCCTCTATAGATGATATCTCTGCAAACAGCTAATGAACAATCATTGCTTTGTGTAAAAGCAAATGAACGACTGTTGTTTGTACACTAAACAACTGTATCTGAACTATAGTTGCTAAACATATAGGTACCTTAAAGGGGTTGTCCGGTTGTAAGCGATTGATGGCCTATCCTCAGGTTAGGTCATCAATAGTAGATCGGTGGGGGTCTTCCACCCAGGATTCCCACTGTTGAGTTGTTCTCTGGTCTGATATGATTGTGCATCAATCTGATTTCTGCAGAAAGCAGACAGCTCCGTTCCCACTGCAGTAATCAGGCTTGGTATTGCAGGCCAAGTTCCCATTCACTTCAATACCTGCAATGCCAAGCCTGGTCACTACAGTAAAGCTATGTGCTTCCTGCAGAAATCAGCTTAGTGCCCAAATAAACCGATTGGCAGGGCTCCCTGGCGATAGAGCTCCACCAATCTATTATTAATAATGACCTATCCTAAGGATAGACCATCAATAGCTTAAAACTGGACAACCCCTTTAAGACAGCTGCTTACCTGCAAAATTGCCTTTAAAAGGGACCCGTCATGTTTGTTATGCTGTCCTCACTGTGGGCAGCACAAAGTAGTGTCAGACTGAATGTAACCGTCATATGATGGAACCAAATGGACCGCATTGACTATAATGGGGTCCGTTCAGTTCCTGGCTGACATTTTGCCAGATTTGAGTGGATGGAATAAAGCTCCATTTTGTCCCGTTTTTTAATGGAAATCGGCTATGAAAGTTCTAAACAGAACCTCCAATGCTCATGTGAGCAAACCTTAATTTGCACCAAAAACAATGCACTTTTTTTTTTACGACCTCTCTTAGCCACTGTTTCTAGAAATAATGACTTAGATGCTTTTTATGTGCAGTACTGCACTTTTTGGCTCAATTTGCTACGTAAATTTCCCCCACTCTGTTAGGATACATTTACCCGGGAGAACTATCATTCACATATTTGCTGGAAATAGTCGCTACGGTGAGTTGTTAGAGTATGAACAACCATTGTTCTTATGCTTATGTACACAGCAATTATTGTACATGTTTGTGGTGTCTGAAGCAAACACCTTTCTGCAAGATTTATTGGCTAGTCATTGAAAGACAAATTATTGCCTGTTTACACTAGCCGATAATGAACCAGCAACTATTTTTAGGTGAGCTGTAATTAAACGACTAGCAACTAATGAGCGAATTATCACTTGTCACCCCGTTGGTATTTAAATGCAACAACCAATTGAGCGATAGTTTGAATAATAGTTGTTTTGTGTAAAGCCACCCTTAGGTAATCCCTAGTAGTGCAGAGGAAATGGGAAACTGCCCCAAACTTTTGGTGCACTACTCTCAAAAGTTTGTTTCCTAGTGCTCAGTGACCAAAGCATAAATCAGCGGGAATTATTTTTATACTAATATATGTCCATATAGTATAGTGCTGCATATAAGTCATCACACTATACAATATGCAATAAGAGGACTGTATAGAATAAACTGCATGTGAGATAAATGATTGAATTTGTCACTACAGACAGCCTGGTGCCGGGAGGTGACCATGTGTTACATGGTTAGAACTGTTTCCTATGTGATCAGTTAGGAAACACAAGAAGATATTGTCTCAGTGTGGCTTCCAGCCAAGGATTCCCCATCCATGCAAAACTAATGAATCAGCTGCTATTATCCAGCATCACCAAGCTCACATCTTATCTTTCATTATCTCACGTCTTCATCCTCATTGCTATACTCCCTGACGACTTACCTGGTAATCAGAGCAATGGGCAGTCATGCAACATTTACAAAATGCGGTAACCATATAGGCCATTTGTCAAAGGCATTTCCAGCTGCCGACATTTAATACTAAAACAGCAGCTTTAGGCTTTCCTGCCATACAAGTCATATCTGTCTTGCAGAAGGATATGGCCATTTCCATTTTAATTCAAACTTCATACAATGCCATGTCGTTGTGTATGATTTGTATGGACATGCATTAAAAATTCATTCATCCGGTATGAAAAGTTAGAGAAGAAAAAAAAAAACCCCGTTCATGTGCAACTATGCTGCATAGCAGCGCGCACAGTTGTGTATAAGTCCATGTGTTTTTGTCCTAAATTTTAGTGCAGGATTTCCGGCGTCTTTAAGTCCATAAGGCTGGGTTCACACGGAGCGGATTTGCCGTGGAAATTCCGTGCGGAAATTCGCCGTGGCAAATCCCCATGCGGCCGCTAATCCCTGAGATTTCTGAGAAATCTCGTCCACACGGGACGGCAAATCCGCTGCGGCTAATCCGGCAGAAACCGCTGCTGCGGCGCGGCTTTGCAGACCGCAGCATGTCCATTCTTTTTTTCTTTCCGCTGTGGCCGCACTCTCCTCTATGGGAGCGCCGGACGCAGCGTAAGAGCGAGCGGCCGGGCCGCTTCAAAGCCGCCGTGGGTTTTTCAGCGGCGGTTCTCCCGGCGGAAATCTCACGGTTTTTGCTGCGGCCAAACCGCGGGATTTGCGTCGGGAATCCGCCCCGTGGGAACCCAGCCTTAAGGCGCCTTCACGCCTTGGCCAGATTTCTGCAGAGGATTTTGCTGTGCAGATTCTACAGTATTTACAATACAAACCAAGTGGAGGAGATTTCTAGAAATTCCTTCACATGGTGGGGAAATTTCCCGTAATGCATTTGCAGCGTTTTTAAAAAACGCTGCAGATTCTAATTCCACCGCATGTCTATTTATGCCACAGATACAAGGATCCTGCAGACAAATATATATACACTCGCAAGAGCATGACGTGATTGCGCAGTTAAGAGAGCGCTATCACGAGCTTTTGTTCACGTATCCACGCATTCTACTGTATTTTTTTATCCTGCTGGGCCCGTTCCCATCAGCACGGGACACAAATGCTCCATAATTGAAGCCTAATTAGTCCCAAGTGCTATCGATTTAACAACACGAAATCGCACAGTTCAGTGCGTGATTTAGTGCGGACGGTGTACGAATTTGCCCCTCCTCATACACTCCTATGGTGCATAGGGTGTGCAAATGCGCACAAAAATAGAACGTCATGTATATTTTCGCAGGTGTTAAAATATTGTGCAAACCCAATCGGTTCTATTGTCAGCTATTTGTGCAAGCTATTTTGCGAGCGTGAAAAGGCGCATATGTCTTTCCATTTTGTAAAGCGTTTCAACATTTTACATATTTAGCCCCTTTAGGCTGGGTTCGCACAGGGCGAATTTGCCGCGGAAATTCCATCCGGAACTTCGCTGTGGCAAATCCGCATGCGGCCGCTAATCCCGGGATTAGCCGGCCATGTATACGAGATTTGTGAAAAATCTCGCCCACACAGGACGGCCAATCCGTCGGGGCAAAGCTGGCAGAAGCCGGCGCTGCAGCGCGGCTCCCCCAGCCGCAGCGTGTCAATTTTTTTTTTCTGTTGCGGCTGAGCTCTCCTCTGTGGGAGCACCGGCTGCAATGTAAAAGCGTTCTGCTAAGCCACTCCAAAACCCACGAGTTTTCAGGCGGGATTCCACCGTGTGAGAACCCAGCCTTAGGGAATTTTACATGGGTGAGCACGATATGAGTCTGTGAAACTCGGCCTGATATCGGGCTGGGGAATGTGTGATTTTCCCGTGGATGCGAGGTGCTTTTGGCTCAAATGTTTTTGTGGCAAGTGTTTCTCATTGTATTCAATGGGAAACCTAGCATTGCTTCGCACTCGCGCGCACCTCGCAAACCGTGCAATGTTTTTGACAGTCCGATTGAAAACAATGGGCTTGGCGTTCCGAGAGAACATGGTGCGGTTTTTTTTTCACGCACTTTAATGCGGGAAAAAGTCACTCATGTACGTGACCCCATTCAAAAGAATAGGGTTCATATTCATGTGAGATTTGTGCATCTCGCAATGCGCAAATCTTGTGCGTTTTTCTCGTCCATGTAAAAGCGGCCAAAGGGTTTATTTAACAATACAGACCCAAGTGATGATCAGATTTTAAAGTGACCCTGTTGTCAGGAGCTCAGAATTAATATGTGAGGGCTTATTCAGATGATCATATGCGTAAATACGCTTGCCTCGGCACAACATATTTGCTGTATATAGGCTGTTTTGCATACGTATTGAGGCATAGTACTGTACTTTTTTGCACGTAGAGTTCACCTGTTCCCACCTTAAATTTAAAGGCTATTTAGCCTTATGAAGTCCAGATATGTTCCGTTTTTCATGGAATTGGTTAGTGCATTGCGCATTTGTGCACGTATTTGTGTACCTCCCATAGACTTCTATGGAGGCCTTGCTGTGCAATAGACAGAAAGATCGAGCAGGTTACTGGATATGTTTTACGGGCGTAAAAATGTGCGCGAATACAGCAGTCTGAAGAAGCCTTAAAGTGATAGTCCTGACCTTAAAGGGGTTGTCCCGCGAAAGCAAGTGGGGGTATACACTTCTGTATGGCCATATTAATGCACTTTGTAATGTACATTGTGCATTAATTATGAGCCATGCAGAAGTTATTCACTTACCTGTTCCGTTGCTAGCGCCCCCGTCTCCATGGTGCCATCTAATTTTCAGCGTCTAATCGCCCGATTAGACGCGCTTGTGCAGTCCGGTCTTCTCCCTTCCGAATGGGGCGTCTCGTGCCGGAGAGCTGCTCCTTGTAGCTCCGCCCCGTCACGTGTGCCGATTCCAGCCAATCAGGAGGCTGGAATCGGCAATGGAGCGCACAGAGCCCACGGTGCACCATGGGAGAAGACCCGTGGTGCATCGTGGGTGAAGATCCCGGCGGCCATCTTACTAAGGTAAGTAAGAAGTCGCGGGAGCGCGGGGATTCGGGTAAGTACTGGACGTTTTTTTTTTTTTACCCCTGCATCGGGTTTGTCTCGCGCCGAACGGGGGGGCTATTGAAAAAAAAAAAAACCCGTTTCGGCGCGGGACAACCCCTTTAACCCGCCTCGTAGAGGCTGCATCCTTCCGCCAGGAACACCTGACGTTGTCGTCATCTCTTTCACCCAGGTCTGATCTTCTCTACCACCTTCTCTCCAACTTTCATCTTACGCTAAGTGGTTTACTGCAACATTATACTATGCAGCAATATAGCTGAACTCTAGATGACACCTCTCTTCTACATACCGAGTCTCGATTCAGTAGTCCATATACCCCCCCGAGGCCCTAAGGTGAAGTCAGCTATGAATAATATTTTTTTTTTCATAACTCAACTTGAACTTGCATTTTTATTAAAATTGTTAGACGTCGATCAGAAGCCCGGGGAAACCTCCTCTCCCAATGATTTGTACAAATTTGTAATCCTTTTAATGCTTTGAAGCAACAAAAAAAATGACTTAATAGGGTCATGAATTAAAGAGTTTATAGTATTTGAGCTAATACCCAATGGGGGTGCAGGTCCCAAAACTCAAGAATCATCAGGGGAAATGATCCATTCATGTATTGTATTTACTTCATTGGATATAGATTCCTAGTTATGCAGAAGGGGATTGACACAGATTCCCTATACATACTGCACATTACATAGGATGTGTTATTTATTACACAGGTGTTGGATATTAATGGTCTATTATTAACCCTTCTTCTCTTTACAGGTTTTATATCCAATCAGAATTTAATGATGCAAGATCAGCCAAGTATGACTTTTACATCAGGATCTTTAGACAGCGAGGGTTCTCCCATACACCAAACAGATGAGGCCATACAGGATCAGACGGGATCACTGACATCTTGCTTATCCTTGGTAAGTAGAAATTAAATCAGGAGTGTGGTTGTGATCTAAAAAGGAAAAAAAAAATTTTTTTTTTTGTAATGCCTATGATTGTTCACTATCTTAGTTGGAAATCTGAAGTATAGTGATAAGCAAACTTTTCAAAAGTTTGGTTCTGTTGGTTCCCTTTAGGAAAAAGTTGGGTTCAATCCAAATTAGTTCGAACAGAGCCGAAAGTTTACCAAAAGCAGCACATGCTCCCGATTCCCTGTCGGTGCCAGCAGCACAGTGACAATCTAGGCATATAGACAAATAAGCCTTAGTAAATAGGGTCATAATAATGCTACTTAACACACATTGATTTGATAAATGAGGCAACTATGTTCAGAAAATTGGTTGGAAAGCACCAATCTTTACATGCCATCGATATTTTATTCTGTCACAGTTCAAAAGTGTAATTGGATGTTGAAGTTTTTTAACCCCTAAAGAAATCCCAAAGGAGTCATTAGCAAAGCTATAACTAGCAAGCAGAAAATGCAATACATCTTCCTAGACCTGTTATAGCACTTAGTGGTACAGTACAAAGGAAACACATGGGAAGCTCCAGTATTTTTGAAGATCACCATTTGCTTACTGTGCCATCTGATACCATTACCAGACTTTACATTGTAAATGGGGATCCTATATAGTTGAGGTTGTTGTATACAGAGAAAAGCGAACCCAATAGGAAATGTGATGTGACCGACCAGGGTGGGCCCATTCGCTCTAAGTGCCTATAACAGCCACATGGTCTTCCTCCATGGAACATATTGCCTTGGCCAAACTCTTCGAGTACCAGGTGAACTATGCATTAAATAAGTTACAATACAACCTGCTCCACCCTTGATTCCTCAATAGACATATCACGAAAAAGTCAAATTGTCTCCATATACATTAGATCCTATACATGGCCAGATTAAAGGGGTTGTCCCACGAAACAAAGTTGGGGTATACACTTCTGTATGGCCATATTAATGCACTTTGTAATATACATCGTGCATTAAATATGAGCCATACAGAAGTTATTCACTTACCTGTTCCATTGCTGGCGTCCCCGTCTCCATGGTGCCGTCTAATTTTCAGCGTCTAATCGCCCGATTAGACGCGCTTGCGCAGTCCGGTCCTCTCCGTGTTGAATGGGGCTGCTCATGCTGGAGAGCGCTCCTCGTAGCTCCGCCCCATCACGTGTGCCAATTCCAGCCAATCAGGAGGCTGGAATCGGCAATGGACCGCACAGAAGACCTGCGGTCCACCGAGGGTGAAGATCCCGGCGGCCATTTTCGCAAGGTAAGTAAGAAGACACCGGAGCGCGGGGATTCGGGTAAGTACTATCCGTTTGTTTTTTTCAACACATGCATCGGGTTTGTCTCGCGCCGAACGGGGGGGCTATGGAAAAAAAAAAAAACGTTTTGGCGCGGGACAACCCCTTTAAGTGACTTGATTTCACCAGCTTCCACGGTTGATCTTTACAGTTGACACACAACAGATCTGTAACAGGCACACTACTACCCTACCTTTGTCTGGTTTCACGTCTGCATTGGAACCTCCAGCAGGAGGTTATGTCACAGATCTGGCTGAACTACTGGAAGAAAAAGCACTGCATACAGTGTATTTTCTTCCATACTAAAGCCAGGCAGCTGAGCGGAAAGCAGGTCGACTTCATTACAGTCAATGGGGTCTACCCAGCGCTGTTGGGTTCCGTCAACCGTTCGGCTGAGGGGATTCCCCTTCCCTGCTCCCTGAGTGAAGCAAGAAAGCAGAATCCCTGCCTCAGATGTGAAACCACTCTTAAATGCCTAAATTAGGCAAGGCTTAGCAATATAGGACTGGCTGATGAACTGGAATGCATATTTTCAGTGATTTCAAGGTTGAAGCACAGTACATACACTGCCTTAGGCGCCGGTTGGCTGAGAGATGACCTGCACATCCAGGAATATGTGGTAGTTTCATTTTGCAGGTGAAGTTAGATCAATCAACTATATATTGCCAGTACGATCTTATAATGACCCCAGAGATACATAACTACATACATACATACAACATAACTGTCATTTAGTATACAAGGTAAGGCAACCCAGATTACAATTTAAGGAATGCAGCGTTTCTTGGGGGTAGAAACCAAAGCACTTGTAGCAATTTACAAATAAAAGTGCAGTATTTACAAACACAGTAATGTACATACCCTGTTTCCCTGAAAGTAAGACATACTCTGAAAATAAGACATAGCATGATTTTCCAGAATTTTTGGTATGCAAAATGATTTTTCAGGCTTTTTGAGGATGCTTGAAATATAAGCCCTTCTCCAAAATTAAGCCCTGCTAACAGTTAATTTAAAAAGTCAATTTAAATAGTGTCCAGGCAGCTATACATGTAAAAAAGTTAAAGCTTTTTGAACAAAAATTAATATAAGACACTGTCTTATTTTCGGGGAAACACGGTAGTATAAAGTATTACCGACAGGGAGGTAGTGCAACTTACTAGCAACTGTAAGCGGGACAGCAAATTAGTGTACTTGTCCATTTACCGTATGCATGTACATATGCAAATTGATATCTTGTAGATACAAATGAGACACTCTAAACTATTCTGCTACTTGCACACGCTTATGTATGTACTGTAGACACAGCATTGTTGTGAAACGGGCTATTTGGCAGAGGAAGGTAGATTACTTGGCCTTAGGGCATAATGTGACGGCTGAAGGCTATGTACACAGTTACTGTATGAAGTCTGCAGTAGATACACAACTAGTATTGATCAGATGCATGTACTGCTTGTTTGCCTCCATTTATTTCTGTTATACAAGAATTTCCCTTACAGGCAATAGATTTTAACTTTAAAACTAAAGATAAGCGTTGTTTGCAGAATGAATTATGCTTTTTGGAGCGCTATCGGTGTATTTTACTGTACTGTTTGCATCCGTAAGGCACCGATTGAAATGGCTGGTTAGTCCTAATGCGTTCCAGATGTGTTCTTTTCCAGATGTGTTCTTTTCCATATGCAATTATGCAGTGTTTCGTGCATGTCCTTGCGTATTGCGCACACATTTGCATTTTCCCCATTGACTTCTGTGGGGGCCTTTGGTTCACAAATTCCCAGAAAAATAGAATATGTTCTATTTTTTTTTTTTACCTGGCCGAAATGTGCAAATCCGAAAATGAGAACGATCCCATTGAAATCAATGGGTTTTATTCTTTGCATACTGTAAGCGCAAATATGTGCCTTGTGAAACTGGCCGAAAACATAAAGACACGCGTGGCTCTTACGCATCTCGGCACCTCGGTGTACCTAAGCAGAAATGTACATCACATCCTATCTGGCGTTCATTTCTGGTATAATGTATGCCAGTTTTCGGTGTAAGTTATACAGAAATGACTCAGTCTGGGTGCAAATTTGCTGAAATTCCCACTTGCGCAAAAATGTGCAATTTTTTAATGCCAGAAACTGACTTAATATGCGTTTTTATGTTTTTTTTTCGTCCGCGCTATAAATTTGCATGAATGGACGATTTTCCATGATCACGGACAGAGATAATTAGCGTTTTCACGTCCTTTCACATGACGGTGAGCGTAGTCTTTAGCGAAAAAATACGTCGCACCCTGGAAAACCCTCGCTCAGCATAAATCCTCGGGATGCCTTCAAATGCCTAAATAGAGGCACCTGTAAGCTGTTCGCAGCGTTACACGCTGCTAAGATGCCTCCCCTTCCCTTTTTTTTCCAGCTCTCGTAGGCGTCTATGGGAGCCGTCACCATATATCAGTCAAAAGATAGTTCCAGAAATATCTTTTTACCCACCGTATATTCGCCGCCACCGTATTTTGGCCACCTATGTTCCATTTTTATAGTGCAACGTTTTTACACTCTGTATATTTGCCCATGTGAACGAATGCATTGGAAACCAATGCCTCAGATGGTCAAGTATATCGGTTGGCCGTAAAAAGCTTTATGTAGAGTACCATGCAATTTATTGCAATTTATGTCATTATACATGTGCAATGGGTGGTTTTTAATTAGATCATATTAATCATAAAACTTTGCTAAAACACTCATGTTTCTTGGCCGTTTCAGGACAATTATGGTGGAAACACACATGACTCTAACAGTCAGACTGAAAGAAAAAGCTCCGATTCATCCATGAGCCCTGACCAGTCCTTGTCACCCCAAGACCAAATTGCTATGAGATTTTCAGGAAAAGTCTCCCCAAGAGGTGAATACAGAAGGTACAGCTGTGATGACCACACAGAAACTAGTTTTGGAAAATTTATCAAAGAGAAAACCCAGTTTCATCCTTACAAGAGACAATTCGGTGACGTTTTTCCAGATAGTCTCCATTCAATGTCGCTTGGGGAGAAACCTTTCAAAAGCATGGATGGAATAGACAACTTTGAAAATGTGTGTGGTCCAACCTGTCCCGAAGATAATGAGTCATTTGCCACACACATTCCTGATATAGCTGGTGAAACATCATGGTGTAATTCTATACAGTACAGCAGCCGCCGGGATGAAGGCTCACAGATGATGGTAAGCTTATTATGTTAAAGGGAATGTGCCCTTAAAAAATTACATTGCTTTAAATTACTTTTTTTTAATTAGAAACGTGACAATTAAGTGCACATAATAGACTGACAGTCTCTTTTTTTATGCAGGTCACTTGCTAGCTTTGCTGTATAGACTGGGGCATATGAGCTGAGTCATCTCATTATTATCCCATACACATGCACACTCAGCTCTGGAAAGGGGGAGTTAGTTGCTCTCTCACTCCTCTGAAATTAAAATGAGATAGATGAGACATTCCCTTTAACAGGGAAAATTATGTTAAATGGGTTGTACCAAAATTATAAGTTAACTTGCTGATCAGTGGAGTCTCACCACTGAGAATCCCAAGAGATCTTGGCAATGACGGAATCCTGGGTCCCCCTCTTCTCATCACTGTGGGAATGCCTCTCCCAGCCGCAGTGACATCACATTGAATGAAGTGCTGGCTGAGCATTCACAGTCTGCGCTTCATTCATTTCAATGCAGCTGATGAAAATACCCAAGAATTTGTCAATCAGCTATCTCTGGAAATCTCATTGAAAATGAATGGAGCGGCAGCATGCTTCCATGATCATTGCTCTATTTAACCTCTTCTTCACTATGCGGGGTTGCAGTAAGCGTGCAGTGAGGAGGATGGGAGACATGGGACCTCTGTTCTTGCTATTGGTAGGGGTCTCAGTGGTGAGATGCCCACCAAACTACAAGTTATCCCTTATCCTTTGGATAACTTGGGAATAACTTGTAACTCTGGTACAACCCCGTTAGGCCCCCTGTCCACGGCCATGACGGAATATCGCTAGCGATATTCTGCCGTGGGGGAGCAGGGGGAAGAGCTGTCAGTTCGCTGCAGTGAGCCGATAGGCTCACCGCGGAGAATCGCGGCAAATCGCGGCATGCCATGATTTGAATCCCGCGAGCGGAGAATTGATTCTCCACTTGTGGACAGGGGGCTGCCCTTTCCATAGCGGGTAACGTAATGAACTATCGCCTGTGGACAGGCAGCTTTAATGTGAAGCAATACTGAACTATATTCCTAGAGTTATCTGTTTTAGACATCCTTTCCATATGCCCACATAGAGTGTATAAAGCTAATAGAGGATGTCTTCCAGCGGAGTCCTTTTTCTACTCACTGAAGCGGACTCATATTATATAGACACCCATTGGCTTCAGAGTTAAAAAAAAGTAGTGTCTCCTTTACCAGAAAAAGCAGTTGATGTAAAGGGCTTTAATATGACAATCTGGTGATTTCATACAATAGACCTATCTTATGCTGTCAAATAATATGATTTTTCTTCTCTACATCTTTACTATTTTTGAAGGTGGTTGTCGCTACACTATTGTCTTATAGCCACTGGCTTGGTACTGTGCTGGTAGATCGATGACATTTCTGGTCATTGTGTCAGCATTCTCTGGGGCAAGTATGAAGGGCTTATGCATGGTGGGGAATTGTTTTGCTATACTTTCTGGGGTGTTTTCTTCTAAATCCTGTCCTGTTTGCATGTCTTTATGATTGTGCTACTTTGCACGTGCTATTGGTCTGCATGCTTGCTGTATTTAGTATCGCACGGGTACATACAGTACTAGCAATGCTCTAGTTTCGCTTATGGTAGTAAAAATAAGCCACATACAGAATAACAAAGGGGTAAACATAATATCAGTAAAATGTGACCTGTTGGTAAGGATTGAAATACCTTGTTGAAAGTTTGGAAAACTTGTGATAGCTTATTCTTAGGATAAGTCATCAATTGTAGATCAGTGGAGGTCTGCCTCCCAGGACTCCCACTCATGAGCTGTTCCCCAGGCCAATGTACTAGTACACTGAGCTGCTTCCTGAAGAAAGTAGACAGCTCTGTTCCCACCACAGTGGCAAGGCTTGGTATTACAGTCAAAGTTCTCAATCAAGTGAGTGGCCTGCAATACCAAGACTGGCTATTGTACTGAGAATAGAACTGCCCTCTTCCTGCCAACATCAACTTAGTGCTTGAGCATGCCAGCCCAGTGAGCAGCTAACCAGTGGGGGGCTCGGATAGCAGACCCCTGCCAATCTACTATTGATGGCCTAGCCATAGGATAGGCCATCAATAGTTTACAACTGAGCAACCCCTCTAAAGGAAATATTAAGAAATATTAGAACCCATTTCTTAATGCCTTCTTAAAGATATTATCCCAAGATTTTAACTTATCCCTTGGATAAGGAGATAAGTGTCGCATTGGTAAGAGTCTGACCCCTTAAACTCTCACCAATCAGGAGAATGGGGATTCCATGTATCCAAGCATGCACGCTGCTATTCCAATCATCACCATAGGACTGCAGGAGAGAAGCCAAGTAAGGCACTTTGCAATCTCTGGCAGTCCCATAGATGAGAATGCAATGGAAGCATGCATGCTCCATACAAAGAAGGGGAGATGGAGCTTCATTGTCATGATCAGCGAGGGTCACAGTGCTCAGACCCCCACCAACCAAACACTTATCACCTACACTGTGGGCTTATCTTAAAATCTTGAGATAACCTTATAAGGTCTCATGCACACATACAACCTTATTATGGATCCATGTGGTAGAGATACATAATACAGTGTTCATAGCATTCTGTCTCCATATTACCTTCCCTATGAATCCACAAGAAAAATATGTGGCATGGTCCATTGTATTCTGTACAACCTAGGTATTCTCCCCTAGAAGCATTGATTACAGTGCCTCCATATACTGCAGTACATGGTAAGTGCCAACAAAATGTTGTGTGCTTGGGTCCTTATTAGGATAAGTATTTGAAAACTACATGGCCATTGTACTTTATTTTTTTGGAATTTTCCAAACTTTTTCTTTGTGCTGTCTGCCTTGTGTACCGTATATAGCATGTTCATATTAAACCTATTTAAGAGTTTTGTCTTCCTGTGTCAAAGAACCGATAAAATACACAATATATGTTACATGTATTGCTGCTGCCGTTAACATTATCTTTGCAGTTATTGCATAATACTCTCAAGACTGTGATAACAAATCTATACATAAGAATAATAAATAATAAAGCTAAAATGTGTCATTCTATTCGCAGCTGGGGTCAGAAGTAAAGCTGAAGACACAATCTTTACTCATGAGACAGCAAGAAAAAGAACAAAGGATGTACTGGTCCCAATCCCCAACACAGCAGATCTATTGTGCCCCACAGACATTTCCTCAGGTAAATCCCACATGTAAACTCACCTGACTTTTTGTTAGCTTTGGAAGAAATGCATCCATGTGTACCAGTGAGTGAGCTTTTAGTTATAAAAGAATATGTGTATATATATATATATATATATATATATATATATATATATATATATAGATATATAGATATATATATATATATATATATATATATATATATATATATATATATATATATACACACAAGTGTAAATTATGAATAAACAAATAATTCACAGACGAAAAGACAAAGTCTAGTACTTCAGCACTGAACGGATAGCTAAGAGGCGGTGGGAAAAATTAAAGACTCCTAGCTAAAAAAAAATATTTCTCATCAAAAGGAAATGGCAAAAAAAAATCAATCCGTTACTTAAAGGGATAACCTTTTCCAAAATGCAACTGCCAGGACTCTCCATTCCGGTTCACAAAGAGTAGAGGCTCTTAAGTGGGGACTCACCCCATGACAAAGTTCATATGTCCTAATAGTACATATAAACAATGCTTGTCTTCATGAGACTACCCCTTTAAAACTTTTTTTTTATCTTCACACAGGTATATTTGTGCACTCAATATTCAGAGAATAGAACCCATTGATTTTAATTCACATTTCCTATTTTGCGCAAACATTTTGGTCGCGCTAAGAAAAAAATAGAGCATGTTCTATTTTTCTGCATATTTGCACCCCAAAGGTCCCCATAGAAGTCAATGCGGGTGCGCAAATGCATACACGATATGCAATAAGATGCGTGAAACACTGCATAATTGAGCAAAAAAAAGAACACATCTGAAACTTATTAGCCATTTCATCAGTTCTTGACTCAAAACCATACAAGGTAAAATCAAACCTTTAGGGTGGCTTCACACAAGCGAGTTTTTGTGCATACATAGGTGCGCACCCATGTATGTGCAAAAACACGCGTGAATGCAGGGCCGTGCATTGCGTTCAATGGAGCCCCAGCTGCTGTCGGCGGCTCCATTGAAAGCAATGGTCTGCCGGCACCCCTGAATTGTTTTTCAGGGAAGGGATTTACATATAAGCTCTTCACTGAAAAACAAGAATTTTAGTGTAAAAAAAAAATGTAAATACTTACCTGTTCGCCGCTGCCGTATTTCCTTGGGTATGAAGAACACATCTGTTTCCTTCATCTCTGCGAAGAAAAACACTGACAGATACAGCAAAGGAATTTTTCATCCCTGCAGGGAATAAAGAATTCATATGGTCAGCCAATCACAGACAGCAGCTTCTGATTGTCTGAGCACCTCAGCCAATCACAGGCACCTCTCGCTGAATGAAAGACAGGCGAGAGCTGCCTGTGATTGGCTGATCGCCTCAGCCAATCAGAAGCAGCTCTTTCAGCAGGCGGGGATTTTCAAGCCCCCCCTGCTGAAAGAACTGCTTTAAAGGGCAAGGAACAGCGCAGAGAGAGCCCCGGCAGCTGAAGGGAGGTGAGTATGTTTTGGGTTTTTTTTGTTAACTCCACTTTTCCTTGTTTTTCAGGGAAGGGCTTATATTTAAAGCCTCTCCCTGAAAAACAATTACAGGATGCTGGCAGCTGGATTCCCTACCTCAGCTGTCATCTGTGACAGCTGTGGAAGGGAATTCTTTATTCCCCACAGGGATGAAGAATTCCTTTGCTGCATCTGTCACAAATGTGGCAAGTGCTGCAGCAATTTTTTTTCCTCACAGAGATGAAGGAAACATCTGCCGAATGCAGCAGATGTGTTCTTCATCCCCGCGGGGACATGGCAGCGGCGGACAGGTACCGTAAGTTTTTTTTTTTAATGCTAAAATTCTTGGGTTTTTTTTGTTAACACCACTTTTCTTTGTTTTTCACGGAAGGGCTTATATGTAGAGATGAGCGAACACCAAAATGTTCGGGTGTTCGTTATTCGTAACGAACTTCCCGTGATGCTCGAGGGTTCGTTTCGAACAACGAACCCCATTGAAGTCAATGGGCGACCGGAACATTTTTGTATTTCGCCGATGCTCGCTAAGGTTTTCATGTGTGAAAATCTGGGCAATTCAGGAAAGTGATGGGAATGACACAGTGACGGATAGGGCAGGCGAGGGGCTACATGGTGGGCTGCATCTCAAGTTCACAGGTCCCACTATTAAGCCACAATAGCGGCAAGAGTGCCCCCCCCCCCCCACCACTGTCAGCATAAAGATCGTCCTCCTCTGGCACAGCTGTAACAGCTGTAGCAGAGAAGAACGATGTTTGCCCATTGAATTCAATGGAACCGGCAATACAGCCGACTCCACTGAATGCAATGGGCTGCCGGCGATCGCAGGATGAATGGTCGGAAAGGGGTTAAATATATAACCCCTTTCCTGCAATTCATCCAGAAATGTGTTACACTAAAAATATATACCGGCGTATAAGGCGACCGGGCGTATAAGACGACCCCCCAACTGTCACCTTATACGCCGGTAATACAGTGGAGCAAAGAATAAAAAGCATTACTTACGTTTTTAGATGATCTGCGGCGCTCCTGCAGGCTGTCACTCCCTCCTGGTCCACGGCAGACAAGCTTTCTCCACGAAAGACTTTAAATCCCTGCCTCCAGAAGCACATGTGCCTTCAGCCAATCACAGCCAATGACAATGATGTCATTGAATGGCTGTGATTGGCTGTGTTTCTGGAGGCGGGGATTTCAAGCCTTGAAATCCCCGCCTCCAGAAACACAGCCAATCACAGCCATTCAATGACATCATTGTCATTGGCTGTGATTGGCTGAAGGCACATGTGCTTCTGGAGGCAGGGATTTAAAGTCTTTCGTGGAGAAAGCTTGTCTGCCGTGGACCAGGAGGGAGTGACAGCCTGCAGGAGCGCCGCAGATCATCTAAAAACGTAAGTAATGCTTTTTATTCTTTGCTCCACTGTATTACCGGCGTATAAGGTGACAGTTGGGGGGTCGTCTTATACGCCCGGTCGCCTTATACGCCGGTATATATTTTTAGTGTAACACATTTCTGGATGAATTGCAGGAAAGGGGTTATATATTTAACCCCTTTCCGACCATTCATCCTGCGATCGCCGGCAGCCCATTGCATTCAGTGGAGTCGGCTGTATTGCCGGTTCCATTGAATTCAATGGGCAAACATCGTTCTTCTCTGCTACAGCTGTTACAGCTGTGCCAGAGAAGAAGGATTTGTCTTCTATATGTTCTCAATGGGGTCAGCGCTGCTGCTGCTGGCCCCATTGAGCGCATATAGAATGCATCCATAGCGAGCAGCGGGAGGGGCAGACTTTCATATCAGGCGGACACCTTATCTCCCCAGCCACTCACAGCAGGGGGGTGGTATAGGGCTTAAACGTTGCAGGGGGAAGTTGTAATGCCTTCCCTGTCTTTATATTGGCCAAAAAAAAGCGCTAACGTCTCAGGGAAGAAAGTTTAATTTACCAGAACACCGCATGGTGTTCGTTACGAATAACGAACATCCCGAACACCCTAATATTCGCACGAATAGCAAGCTCGGACGAACGCGTTCGCTCATCTCTACTTATATGTAAAGCCTTTCCCTGAAAAACAATTCAGGGGTGCTAGCAGACCATTGCCTTCAATGGAGCCGCCAGCAGCAGCCGTGGCTCCATTGAAGGTAAGGCGTGCATTCCCTATTGTGCACGGATGTCCTATCTTTTTGCAGGCCCACACCTGTAAAACACGGACATGTGAACACACCATAGGGAATGCATGTGTTGTAATAGCACAAAAACACGCTCATGTGAAGCCACCCTTAAAGCTACCCTCCAGACAGGGGTTCAGTGATAACCCGCTATTTATTTTTTCTCAGATCTTTTTCCTGGGCTGCTTTTTAACACTTGATTTTTTTAGGACAGCCCTGTGATCTGTGACTGTATTTTAGCCACACTGCCTAGTTTGAGATAGTCTGGGATACAAACCCTATCTAATCATTGGTTTAGGTTGCAGATGTGGCAGACACAAATAATGATGAGACAGGGGGTGTGTCTCAGACTACTTCAGATTAGGAATTGAAGTTAAACCATAGTCACAGATCACAGCTCTGTCCTAATAGAGAGTAGCTAAAGGCCCATTTAGACACAACGATTCTCGCTCAAAGATGTCTTTTGTGTGATAACTGTTGCGTCTAAAAGGACAGACATCCTATAGTTTTCATGCACGATTCGTTCCCCGCTCAATTCTAGTTTTCTAGAAATGAGCGACGAACTCTTACCAGTGGTGCAGGCTGTTATCACAGTTGGCAGCGCTGATAAGATTCTTTCAGCTCCTGTCCCGCTGGTACTTCACAGCAGGGCATGAGCTGTAAGCACAGAGAACAATGCAGCTGTTTGCTTATGCAAAACAGCTGTATTGTTTGCCGAGTGATAGAGAAAGTGTCCAGCTCTGCTCTTTAGTAGCTACTTAGCTACTATAGACTATGCAAAGATGATCTCTCAAAACTGTCATTCAAACTGTCGTTTGAGTGATCAGCTATCATTGTAAATGGGGTCTTAAAAGCAGCCAAGCAGTACGATATGAGGAAAAATAAATAGCGGCAGGTCATCATACCCTAGAAGTGCTGACTTAGGCCGCCTGCACACGGCAGAGCCAGATTCCACATGAGTAATAGAATGCAAGTCTTTCTTTGCTTCTAGAATGATATAGAAGTTAAAAAATAAAGTTCCGAATTTTTTTGTTGTTGTTGGATTCATGATGTTAAATGTTACAGCGCCGTATTACATAAATGGCCTCAAAATAGCCAACTAGTAAACCAGTAATACTCCCTAAGTGCTTAGTAAAATATACTTTATTCACTATTTGATGCACTGTACGTTCTGTCTAAGTAAACCAACTATTTACTCTCTGAGTGGTTATTAAAATGTATTCGCTGTAGAATTTTCAAATGTCAGGACATCCTTGTTGGGTGAGGCCGTATTATAATGTATTCTTACTACAAGCTGGGTACATAATAATAACTGCTTATTCACGTGGGTTTTCTCCCAGCCTACCGGCTGTCATCTTGTTCCAGGTACCGTGTTCAGCATTGTAGGTGTCCTGAAGTCAGTATTGCTAAAATCATATTTCATAATTGTGAAGAAGAAAAGGGGCCTCCTCCCTTCTTACAGTCAGGTGCCAGGTTCACTACAGCACGTTGGTATAAGCCGTTGCGAAAATGTAGCAAACAAGAGAATGCCTAAGGCTGGAGCATAACATGGATGAGCTAAAACATGCTCATCTTTTATATTACCAATATCAATCCACCTGCAGACTGGCAGCCTGACAAGCTGTCACTCATGGATCCCCTAGTCTTCCAACCCTAGGGGACATTTCTCAAATACTGTGCTAGATTACCACGTTGCAAGGTGTATCGTGTAAGCTCCGGTACTAAAACCTGCCTGCTGTGAACACGAATATTTAGTATTCATGCAAAAAGAAAATGCAGAAAATCAAGATGATCATTTTTTTAAGCAGGTTACATAACATTTCTGGAAGAAACCTTGATTCAGTTCAGCAAAAGAAAAAAAAATAGCCAACCATTTTCTGGCTAAGAATGGACTATAAGTAGAGATGAGCGAGCATACTCGCTAAGGGCAATTGCTCGAGCGAGCATTGCCCTTAGCGAGTACCTACCCGCTCGAGAGAAAAGGTTCGGCTGTCAGCGTGGATGACAGGTGAGTTGTGGCAGTGAACAGGGGGAACGGGGTGGGGGGAGAGGGAGAGATCTCCCCTCCGTTCCTCCCAGCTCTCCCCCGCCGCTCCCTACCCGCCGCCAGCAGCCGAACCTTTTCTCTCGAGCAGGCAGGTACTCGCTAAGGGCAATGCTTACTCGAGCAATTGCCCTTAGCGAGTATGCTCGCTTATCACTAACTACAAGATAAAGCTTCTCTCAGCCATGAGGTACATTGTACCCACTCCAGGGAAACCCTTGCATCAGTGTCTGGGCCCGCTAGGGCATCCTTCAATGACCCAGTCCAACACTGAGACAGCACAGGTTGGCAATCACTCATTCTCCAACCCAGACAGGCATACAGAGAGGAGAAAAGCAAGCAATACACCTTCCTTTCCTCTCGAGCAAGTACAGATGGGTGGAGCAGCTGGCAGCTGAAGCTGCCTCGCCTACCAGTACTGAACAGTCAAGGAGCCACGGCCCTGGTCCTTTACTTCACCTACTGCCAAAAAAATACATTAGATTTCATAGGAAGGCTGGCAGGAGCAGGTGAAAAAAAATAAATAAAATGTTATATGTTAGGAGCCGGCGTTCGCTCCCATGCAGAATTCCACCCTAAGTAACTGGCCCTCTTGTGCCTAGTGTAAAATACGACCTGGAGCTACTAGCATCCAGTTACTCTCTGTATGGATGTGATCTAACTTCAGTAGGTTAGAATTAAATTATTTATAACCATAGAAGTTATTGCTCAGGTTTTCTAGGCTCCAAAATTGCAAATTTGTCTACTTAAAAGGGCTGTCTGGAGCAAAAAGATTGTTGGCCTTACCTTAAGATGTCCATCAGGGTTTGATCAATGGGGGCCTGACTCTAAGGATCCCCACAAATCAGCAGCATGAGGGGATTGAGGCTCCTTCATATCTCTTGAGGTACAACAGTTTCTACATCTGTGCGGCAACTACATACACTGGCTCACGGAGAAAATGCCACAGTATGAAGAAATGCTTGAAGTGAGATGAAAGTCAACACACAGATGATGATCATCTTTATTTATAATATATTTTGCAGTACTTTACAAATCAAAGGGAACATGATCAGACAAAAATAAGATATCACATACAGTATTAGATCAATAGACGATTCGAACAATAGAAGCGCGGGCCCTTCTCCCAAGATTTTACACTCTATTAGGAAATAAGGGTGACACAAAGGGTATAAGTGCTTGTTCTGTACAATCGTCTAGAAATCCTTTAGATAAATAGGGTATTATATATAAAGTTGTATGAGCCGCTCACCCGCTAATATCTAGATATGTACAGATAGGTGTAAGTTGTGTGGGGGTATGAAGGGGTCGAGTTCCAAGGGGAAATGAAGACAATAGAAAGCAGAAAAAAGTTTTAGCCCCCCTGAGCGGGAATGTAGAAGAGGGGTAGACAGAGAAGAACGAGATGAGGTAGGCTTCCCTGAAAGGATGTGGGGTATGCTTAAAGTGGTTGTCTGGTTTCTGAACAACATTCCCCTTTACCTCCCACCACACTAAAATAAGAGAAGGAAGTGTAGTTACCTGTTCGCTGCTGCCGCGATCCAGCATTGTGGTCACTGCGTTCGTTGTGAGCTAATTAGAGTTCTTCCTTGAACAGAACAGAATGAGTTTTGACAAGATCAGGGATCTCGACCACCACAGAAGTTATCATAGTGTTCGCTTATGTCAGAGGAATCTGTGGACGCACCCGTCTCACTTTTGATTGTGGCGCCATGAGTCACAAAGATGCCACTCTCTACCAAACAGCCTATCTCAGTTTTTCTCACTACCGACATCTTTGGGACATCACCTGGATTCACCAGATCATCCAAAGCAGGGGTCCCCAACTCCAGTCCTCAAGGACCACCAACAGGTCATGTTTTCAGGATATCCTATGGTAAGAACACCTGTGGCAATGTCTGAGGCACTGACAATAATTACATCACCTGTGCAACACTGAGGAAATAGTGAAAACCTTACCTGTTGGCGGTCCCTGAGGACTGGAGTTGGGGAACACTTTCACGCCTTCACAGATCCTAGTTGAGGCAAAAAAACATTACTCTTACAGCTGGTTATTCACACTAATTCCTATGTGTTTTCCAAAATGTGTGTGAAATCAGCTTCATTTCCTCTTCCCATTGCTTTAGATGGGAATCCACACTGTAGCTCATACAGTACGTCAATTTTTGGCTCAGAATCCAAACTGAATTTTCCCATTTACAATCCGTGTTGAAATTCTGCAGGTAAAGCGCAAAGATTTTCTTGAAGTCAGAATGTAATTTTTCTGCCTCAAAAATCAGTCATGTGAACATACTCTAAGTAGTTTTTCCACTGAGGAGTCCAAGAAATCTATTTGAGAAGTCCTGTGGAAACTGTAATGGCAACTATGCTGGTCACTCAGATATACTGGAAACAGAAGCAACTAAATAATAGCTAAATGGTATTTAAAAGCTTTGGACCCTTTTTTTACTTAAATGCATGTATTTTTGGCTAAAAAGCATTTCAGCTGGTCCCCCATGTGAAGAAATAATAAACCAGCTCGTATTTGCCTCTCACCGCTCCCTACAATTCCCCACTGGTGGCTCTGGGTCTCCTCGCTGATATACCTTTACAGGCTGCAGCAGCCTGTCTATAAAATATCACAGACTGCTGCAGCCAATGACAGAGCTGGGTGATTGCAGAATTTTTGTAAAATAGACAGCACCAGATGTCCACCTCTTTGATCGCTCACCACAGGAATGCACCAGAGCACCGAATTACCAGGACAATCCTTCCTAGTCTCAGTACAACTCCAAAAACTCCATCAGTGCCAACATGTCCAGTGGATACTTTATTAAATCCCAACAATGTATAAAAAATGCAGAGTTTCAGTTACTATTAACCTTTTTCAATTATACACACATGGCCAATAAGATTCTTTCAAACGAGACTTGCTGGGCTGTAGACCATTCAATCCACACTGTTCCAGCATCCTCCCATCAGGACCGCCCATGTCCAGCAACTTATATATTATGTATATCTCCAGTTTGAAGTGTCCATAACAGCCAATAGCCTGGAGTATATTCCATGTGCATATATGACATCACTAGACATCCTCATATGATAACATTACCAGATCCACTTCCAATACTGTACTCACATGGCCTATTCGATATGCCTGTGTCCAGGGCATCATGTTGCTATAACAAACCCTATCGCCAGCTCGCAAACTCCCCAGCCCTGGGGTATAAGTGTTTGCAAGCTCTGCATCTCTGTTTTCCAAATTGGGACATACAATCTAATTAATTTCTGATCTGTCATTGGCTGCAGCAGCCTGTGGTGTCCCGTACACAGGCTACTGCAGCCTATAAACAATACGTCAGTGAGGAGACCGAGAGCTGCCAGAGGGGTTATTGAAAGGAGTGGGGAGAACTGAGTATGAGCTGGTTTATTATTTTTTTACAGGGTGACCTGATTTTAGAGATGACATATATCTTGGAAAACTGCTTTGATATATAAAAGCTGTAGAAGTCAAATGGAGCAAAAATGTTAGAGTTTATAGATAGCAGAATGTAGTTCACAATGTAATCTGTCAGTGATCTGACGGCTCAGTCTCCAGCCTCTCTCTCCTACCCTAAAGAACTTTGAAGCTGATTTATGACTCAACTAGAGAGGGTCATTCAGGAGAGCAGTGAGAGGGGCTGAACACTGACCATCAAATATGCCGTCTGATGGATTTCACTATACATGGTATTCTTTAACTAGCTATTTACTTTGATATGGATGCTGCAAATTTTTAAGGAAACCCTATTGCAGAAATGCCTTGCAGCAAAAAAGTACAAAATGTCCCAAAAGCGTTTAACTCATTTACTCCATAGAACTTTGTTTTACTTGAGCTTTAGGGAAAATAAGTTCTTCTGGGCAGTGAGACGTGTGATGAATCCTATTTTTTTGGCATTGTGTATAATACAAAAAATATACAAAGAGGATTCCATTGGCCTATTAGGTTATAAAAATATAGAGATATATCATGGAAATGGGTCTGTTCCTTAGTCCCACAGTCAGTACTGTAGGGAAGTATATATAAAATACAATTTGCTTAAATGTATCCCAATCAAATATAAAAAAATTACCTACTACATGTGTTTGGCAAGACTACATACAAGATCATAAAATGTTCTCACTGATTTCTATTTTAAGGTTTGCATGTGCTATCAAGTCTGGGCATTGTTTCTTTCCATTGAGGATGGCAGTAGGGCATTTTCAATCCAGGGAGACATGTTTTCTGACTAATAACCTAAATGAATCATTATTACATGTTTCAGATTTGTTTGGTATGTTCCTATAAAATAGGGAAAGAGATTATAAAGCTGTTTATGAGTAAAGCATTTTGCACGTCTAAGGGAGATTTAAGTAATTTACTTGTAGGTTGCAGAGTCCCCTATAGAGCATTCTGCATTGTGGAACAGTGCGGCTTAGTGTTTTCTGTAAAACTTAGTGATGTACCCTCTTTGGTATTTTTTTAAAAATACGGAGTATATGGCCATACATTATAAATATCTTCAGAATTTACGAACCAGGGTAAAATAAAATGTGATTGTTCTTAGTAAGAGAAACCAAGTAATCTTGTTGATGTGATACATTTTTAATGGCTAACAAAAATACATGATGGTATAGCAAGCTTTCCAACCTACTCAGGGTTCTTTCTCAGGCATAATGAAATAGATCCGAAGAGACATGCATATGTATATATACACACATACTTATGACAAGGCACAGACATGATGTGATTAATTTGGACTTGACAGGACGAGTAGAGGAATAAAAAAAATAAAATCCTTAAATAGTCCACTGATAAAGTGTAAAATAAAGCACATGCTTACTACTATGGCCTGTGACCCCCCCTAACACAAATTTAGAGATGATAAAACTTTCACATTCCCTTACAGTGGACAAATTAAGTATTTACTTCTCTGCTCATCTTGTCTGGTATTGTTTTAAGTGCAAATTAGTCTCGCTATATCTGTGCCTTTTCATGTGTGTACATTTGTATTTATATATGCCCCATTCAGATCTATTTCATTATGCCTGAGGAATGATCCTAAGAGGTCTGAAATCTCGCTATAACATGATGTATTTTTGTTAGCCATTAAAAGGTATCATATCTACAAGATTACTTGGTTTCTCTTACTGAGAAAAATCACATCCAGCGACTTACCACACACGTATCTCCCACACGATGGGCACACAGCAGGACGCAATACATTACGTATTACACATGCAAAACCCGCACGGGTAATACGCTGTAAAACAAAAAGTCTTTACAGTAAAAAATTAGGATCAGTCAATGAGGTGGTACCAGTAAATTAAAATAGAACCTTACTTTTAATATACTTCTGACATGTCCAAATTTTGATTTTTGATGGTCTGAGTGCTGAAACCCCTACAGAGTGCTAAAATGAATGTGCAGACGTGCTCCTCTGAGCGCTGTGCCCATTCGGCTGTGATTGATGAACACTTTCTATGGAATACATCCACCATGACCAAAGCTGAAAACAGCCAATTGGGCACAGCGCATAGATGAGCATTTCTGCCTGTTCGCTTTAGCAATCTTTGATCCAGAAAGTAAATTACATTTCCTGATAAGAGCCAGGCACTGATGTTCTCTGCAGGGTTCCAAGATCTCTGAAGGAAAGCCCTTCAAGTTCACCAAATAGTAGTCTCCTCCTGACTTTTTTTAGCATCCAGAAGGCCCCCCTCCAGCTCACTATTTAGATGCGCTGTCAGATTTGACCATGGCATCTAACTAGTTAAAGGTGTTACCCCAAAAATCTAAAGTTATCCCCTATCCACAGGATAGGGGGTGAATTTATATTCAACAGGTGTCTCACCAATGAGACCCCCACTCATCCTGAGAACAGGGTTCCCATGTCCCTGTCCTCTCATCACTGCGGGGTCGTTTCTCCAACCCACTGTGATATCAAACTGAATGGAGCGCTGCTGCGTATACATTGTCACCTCTCCATTCATTTTAATGGGGTAGACAGAAATTATTGAGCACTTGTACTTTGCTAATATCCAGCAGTTCTATTGAAAGTACTGCTCCATTCAATCTCTTCCTCACTGTAGGAGTATAGTAAGCCTGCAGTGAGGAGCAGTGGGGAACATAAGACCCCATTCTTTGGATTGATGGAGGTCTCAATAGGAATACTCCAGAGATGTATGTACCCCAAATTGAGAATGCCAGAATTGTAGGTTTTTTGTTACCCCCAAAAAACTAAATAAAAAGTGATAAAAAAGTATGTACCCCATTCTCACTGCAGTGGTGAGGTTTGGTATTGCAGGCAAAGTTCCTATTTACTTCAAAGGGGACTTACTTGGCCTGCAATATCAAACCCAGCCACTACAATAAGAACAGAGCTGTCTGCTTCATGCAGAAAATAGCTCAGTGCACAAGTACATTAAGCCAATGAACAGCTAACTAGAAGGGGGTAATGGACAGCAGACCCCCTGCTCATCTACTAATGATTATCTATGCTACAGATAAGGCCATCAATAGTTTATAACTGGACAACCTCTTTAAATTGCTCTTTTGAGACATTTTATCCTCATGTTTTAAGACTATACTTGTAGAATGAAAAGATAAGTCTATGGAGTCCTGTCAAATGGAAAAGGACCCAGGGGCAGATATCTGCAAGTGATTGAAGCTTCATGTACAATGTATGTGATTAATGACCCTGACGGTGTTCCTAGGTGCAGACATACAAATGATTGCGCTGTCTAACTGCATGTTTAACCCCTTCATTATCAAGGCCTTTGATGCCTAAGTATCCACATCAACATTTCATATTTTAAAAACAATACATTCAAAGGCCTCATGTCCACAGCCAGGGCGGAATCCAACAGCGAAACCTCGCAGTCGAATCAGACCCGGCGTCCCATAAAGACCCCATATTCGCCTCTCCTGATCCACCGCGAGCGTCTTGGCCCGGTGAGCCAGCACGCAGTGCAGGGCATGACGCACCGGCGGTGGGCTGTGATGAGGATTATCGCAGTACTTCCGCAGTGCCCACTGCGCGGAATATCACGGGACGGACAGCTTCCATTGACTGCAATGCAAGCCGTCTATGCAATTTTCCGCATAGAATAGAACATGCTGCGATTCTCCCGTGCAGTTGATTTCCGCTTGTGGGCAGGGGAGAATCTTTTAAGCTATTGTGTCTATGGACAGTCATTGCTGCCGAATTTGCGGTGGGCATCTGGAATTCTATGAATGGCCAAGAGCTGTCTGTGATTGGCTAAGATCATTGGAGAGATCCTTGTATTGTCTCCTAGTATATTTATACATAGTTATTTGATGGCCCCTTAGCCGTTTTTTTCTAGGGTGAATAATCCCAATTATTGGTATAATTTGGGGGGTATATAGAACTTTGTAAATCACATTTATGCATTTTTTGGGGGGAGGGGAAATAAACAAAAAACTATTTTGCTCAGTTTTTTTTTTATAGGGTTTGCCATGAAGGATAAGAAGTGTGTTCAATTTATTGTATGGATCACTCTAGATGCGATGATACCAAATGTGTTTTTTCATTCTTTTTTTTTTAAGCAAAATCTGAAGAAAATTGTGCAAAAAAGACTGTTTCTTATGTGTTTTTAATTTTAATATTTTTATTACCTTTCTTGAATCTGCAATCAAATAAATGCTCAGATAGTACACTGCAGTACTTTTGTATTGCAGTGTATTACCTCTATTCATTTACATGGCAATCGCAAAGGCATCCGGTCACAGAGGGAGTTCCTTTCATCTGTTAAGTCCATACATATTGCAATCAACATTGATCCCAGCATGTAAGGGCTAATGGCAGGGATCTATTCACTCATCTTTCTTGTCTTCTGCCTGTCCTGACTCCTCAGCTTGTTCTTTGGCTTTGATTTGTCTAGCCTGACCTTGTGCCTATCTTTCCATTTTTGCATGAACTCCGCCTGTTCTGACCTCAGCCAGTTATATCATCTATGTACCTGCCTGTCCCTCTGGTACTGCACTACAGGGCTTTTGACTTATCTGTGTCATCTTCCACTGCACGATTACTCTTGAAGTAACAGCCTAGAGGCCCCAGCAGAGAAGATAAAATCCCTCAAAAAGGAGTTAAAAGGTGAAAAGCAGGAATCCCCCAGGCGCAACACTCAGACATAACCCAAAGTGAAATTGGTCAGTGGCACAATGCGCCACACCCACTGAGTGACACTGTGTATCAGTAGGTGTAAACTTTTAATGCTGTAAATGTAATTAGTGTAATGTAATTGACTTTGAAATGTCTTAACAAAATCCAATGACGCTAACTTTAAAGCAGAATAAAAGTACCTGCATGGAAAACCTCATGAAAAACCAGAGCAGAACCATTTTATTGGTCTTATATTCCACCCTCCATAAACCTGCAGTGCATGTCTGTACTTTGAAGCCAGATTTCCTGACTGTAATAAATCAGTGGTTATATAAAATGATAATCTCTGGCGATAATTTGCCTTTGTCTCCTTTCCACACCTTTCTATATCTTTTCAAGGTGAATCGAACTGGTCAACGGTTTAGGCTTTTAAAGGAACAGTAAACCTAGAAATAAAAGTGTAGTAAAAGTAAACTGAAGAAAAAGTTACTTCTCTGATTCATAGCCAGCAGGATTTCCTGAATGTTCCTGCAATTCTGCAGATAACAAAGTAGTTAAACTCTTAGGCCTCATGTCCACGGGGACAGATCAACAGCTGGTCACCCGCACACGTGATCCGCGCCCCATAGGGATGCATTGGACACCCACAGGTAGTTAAATACCTGCAGATGTCATTTTCCCTTGAGGCGCGGATTGCGTGTGCGAGAAAACACCCACAGCATGCTCCATTTTAGTGCGGGTCTCTCGCGGGGACAGCTCCCGCAGGCTTCTATTGAAGCCTATGGAAGCCGTCCGGATCCGTGGCACACCCGCAGCTGAATTCCTGCTCTCCGGCGCGGGAGAGCAGGAGTTTAAAAAAAATGGAGTGCACGGCGCATGCATGCAGCACGCTGCCGGCGTGCCAAGCACATCTGCTTGGCCAAAGAAAGAAGATCCGGATGCGACAGAGGGCAGATCCGCAGCGTCCGGACAGGTAAGTAATGCTTACTTTTTAGCCTCATGTCCGCAGGAAATGACAGCTTGAGCTACAGATTTGAGCGATTATTTTGCATAAAATATTATTGGTATTCAAGTAGCTTCTCAGCTACTTAAATGCCAATTATGTATGTTAATGAAGCCTTCCCTGAAAGCAGGCTAATAGCCCCAGGCTATTAGCTGTGCTCAGATCCTTTGTTCTCCACAGGGGAAGGGGGGAACAATGCTATTGGCACTCCCCCTTGGAGAACTACTGATAAAACTGATTACTAAAATCAAGTGAGCTTGATTTTAAAGATCAGGGAAAGGTGCCCGAAATGCAGGTGCCCCGCCCCCATTTACACGCACCAATTATCGCTAAAATGATTGCCGATGGGCGACGTTTTCGCAATAATCGTCCAGTGTAAATGGGCCTTTACTGATTGCTTCCATTTTCAGCTGGTGAGCAGCTCAGGGGTGGGACCAAATGGGCAATGCTTAATGATCCTTAGGTTTCACTGGCTACAAAACCCATAATATCAAGTGATATCAAGTCCTGCATATTAAGGTGATTGATTTAAGGTGTCCTGTTATTCTGAATATCACTACTATTGTATAAATGCATTTATTGTAAGTGTTTGATGAATACAAGCATATGGTTATTAATAAGTAAGATTCATAATTTCACAGATGAGCCAATTTCATGTTTATCTATGGACTCTCAGATCTGCTATTATTCAGTCTTCAGTCCTACTTAAACTGCAACAAGTTTAAGGGCAGAACCCCCTATAACCAATATTCTACAGATGCAATTTCTCAGTTCACTAGAGGGCAGAATGAATTGATGAGATGTGAAATGTTACATTTCAAGCTTTGCTGTATACATCAGTTCTAACCATACATTGTCTCTCCTTCAGTATTCCACAGGAGGAAGCTATCCTGTTACATACATTTCTACATCACATTACCCTTACCAGAGGATTGCACCACAAGCTGGCCTGGAATCCCAGCAGCCCTTGTACCCGAAACCCATCTATTCCTACAGGTAGCAAACCTTATTATAAAACACTATGTACTGTATATAGAATATGGATATGCACACTTTTGCAACCAGTTGTTTTAGTGCTACAATCATAAAAATGAACCAGCTTTGAAAAAAATTACACCATTTGGGGTTTGCAGCTCTTATGCAAAATAATGTGTCTCCAAAGCTCTCCATGGTTACTAACCACAACTAAACATTTTAGGACACATTTATGATCTGGCTTGCAATAGAATTGTGACATCAAAAAGTCGCAATTTTGACCAAAAATGTTAAACATTTTACACTATTTCACGTGGGAATATTTTGGCGTGCACGCTGGAAATTAAATGGACTCCAATATAGTCAGTGGGTCCATCTGGCATTGCTCAGATCTGGCGGTTCCAATATTTTTATTGTTTGACTCTGAGCTGAATAACAGAAATACTTGTATAGGTGTCAAAGGGGCCCAAATATGCCCCTGTGTATGGTCTGATCTTCAGGTCATGTGTAACTCTTTTTCAGCTGTCCCCTCTACTAGCTAATCTTCAGACCATAGAGGGGTGTAAAATGTGACTGCATGACCAGGCTATTCACAGAGTTCTTTTGTAATGTACAGGACATTTGTTTGCATGGGAGCTGTATACATAAAAGGGTAGATTTTTTATCAAGAATGTTTTCAAGGTTGACTCATTGTTTTATTTAGCATTTGCATTGCTGAAAACAAAAACAAAATTAATTTTTGGTTTTTGCCTGCAGATGGGTCACTTGTCCAGCTTCCAAAATCTTATCTAATACCTCTCCCGACTCCCCGCAATTCTCCTAAAGGCAGCTCAGGGTCTCCTCTCTGAACTATTGTTTACATGCTGCATCATCCTGTGTACGCAATGTCACAGGCTGCTGCAGCCAATGATAGAGCTCAGCGGACTCAGCAGTCTTACCCAAGCTGCCTTTAACAGCATTTAGAGATAGGAGCCTTATGGGGCATTCACACAATAGACAGAGGGGGACCCAATGACTTGTATGGGAGACTGTTCTAGGTATGTTCTGTGACCTCTGCAGAGGTCACTATGCAGGGAGAGGGAAGAGGTGATCTGTGACCATCACTTATTGTGAATGGTGGATCGTGTGTTCTCTGTAATCCTGCCAGTAATGATAATGACTCGACTGCTGAAATGTTTTCTCTATAGAACAGGAAGTCTCAGTCTATCATTAAGCTCTTTAGCCAGGGAGAGCAAAAAATGCAGGATTTAAAAAAAAAAAAATACAGATCATATACAAAAATCTTTGTTAACAAAAATGACCAAAAAGTCTACAAATTACGTTTAACATGAAAACTTGATTTATAAAACTGGTAATTTTCTGATGACACATTAATTATCTTTAAAGAGCACCTGTCAGCTTTCCTGACATATCTGTTTTTGAAAATAATAGTTTTTTTATTCTATACAGCTCCTCTCTTATTCCTCCTGGAAATCTATAAATAATATGTTATTCCCCTTGGTAATGGAGCATGTCCCTACAGTTTGACACTTTCCAAACAGTGTTGAATAAATAGGGGCTCATTCCATTGACAAGAATGGCCACCCCAATTATACATTCCCTGGAGGTATAATATAGGAACGGCCCGACGTGGTGTTCTAATACAAGGTACCCCAGCATTGTTATTTCATGGGTCAGTAAAGATGGGAGCTCCGTACAGTTGCTTAAGACCTGTTCTGTACATAGTAATTCAGTGACGCTGACAGATTGATTTCTGTTTTTTTGCTCCAAAGCATCCTGATATTTATGGCTCTTAAGAACAGTAAAACCGGCAGCCTTCCTGTAAGCGAGATCTACAACTTTATGACCGAGCACTTTCCTTATTTCAAGGTAAGATCATGATGACTAGTCTATCCCGTCCAAACCTTCCCCTATAATCTGTTCGTTAAAGTTTAGTTGGAATAACAAGTCTGATACACAGCCATCTAGATGAGGCCGACAACCAATAGGACTCCTACGCAAACAGTGAAGAAGCCATGCCTGTGTCTGGAAGACTTTCATGACAATCATCGAGAAGACTTGACAGTCACGCTTCTAGCGCACCCTCTTCATCTTTGTATTCATTAACTATTAACAGTCAGGAATGTGTAATAATTACATTTGTTGCCCCAAAGGGAATTAATAACCCAGAGCAAGTACAAAAAAAAACAAAACATGCAGTAAACGACACATCTGGCTTTTTGTACATTGTGCCAAAAATCAGATGCAGTTTCTTAACTAGCGCTTTTGGCGATACATAAAGAATGACAATGGTCTCTAGTTGATCTAGCACTACAAATCTCAGCTTGCCTGGAATGACAGAGGGCATTCAATAACATAATTGTAAATTACTAAAAGATTTAGTTATTTCAGCTTCTGCCCCAACCGCAGTTTTATTAGGATAATGGCAGCGACGGGCACCCGTGCCCAGCTGCCATTTCAGTCATTTCAATGGGGGCGTTGGAAATGGCCAAGCACTTTTAAATTTGCTATTTCTGGCAGTTCCATTGAATGGAATGGCACTGCAAATGCATTAGCATTATCTCCATTCAATCTCGTTCTCACTGCGAGGGGTGCAGCGACTCTGCAATGAGGAGGACGCAGCACCCTTTTCTCAAGAAGTGAGAGTCTCAGCGGTGAGACCCCACTTATCAGACTTTTGTCACCTACCCTATGGATATATGATAATAATTTATCTTGATACAATCCCTTTAACTTTCCAGCTATGGGCAATCAAGTGATTAAAATTTGTAATCGGCCACTTCTTAGTCTCTGTTCATATTTCCAATAGCGCATGCTATACTATTTTTTTCAACTAAGATAAAGGAAACTGGACAGAAGTCATTATAGTCAATGGGTTCCGTCAAGTGCCAATGATTTCCATCATTTTATAGATCTGGCATGCTGTTTTTAATACTTCTTCTCCATGACGGAATAGAAGAACGAAAATGTTAAATATAAATGTGAACCAAGCCTTAGTTATATCTGCTTCTCTCAGCATTTGGTCACCCCATAGAAGTTGTATATTAGGTCTACCTGACTCCAGAATGAAAAAAACAATCCCTAGTAACACAATTAGGAGCCCCACTATTAGTCATTTGATAGTTCTGGCATGCTGTTTTTCATTCTTCTTCCCTAGTAAAACAATTAAGAAAATGATTAGCCAAAGCAGAGAGTCTACAAAGATTGGCCCACACTCTGTATAACTCATCTCAACCACGTATTACATGGTTGCCTATTCATTTGCAAACCTCATCAGGCATTAATTGTCAGGCATCCAAGATGCTGGACCTATTGGATGTTAGTATGGCCTTATTCATGTTGAGACAGGACAACCCCTTTAAGCCGCAGTATAGGAGCAGGGTAAATATCAATGCAAACTAGGATAAATTTTATGTTCAGGAATCAAGGAAAGCTATGACAATTCCTTGGGGTTAGAGATGTAAGGCGTTGTCTGCTTAGCAGCAGCCCCTTTTTGTCCTGGTATTCAGACCCCCCAAATTAGCTTTAATCTGTGAAAAAACCTTGCAGCAAATGTTCAAAACCCATACAGTGCCCCAGCAGGGGAAATGAAGCATTACACATTACTCATTAGAATCAATACATTGTCCATGTAATATACAGGCATTCCTGGTCCTATAGAGAAAAACAGAGTATTTTTGTCGCTTCTTTGGCTAACACATAAAGATTCTTAAGGGAGTATCCGTAGAATGGATTGTGCCTTATTAGCACGTCAAGTGTCCTATTCCAGAAGAGGCAGACGCTTGGAGGTGTCAGCCATAATTTGTGAAGGGAACTGCATGCCATTGGATATGTTGGTTATGCCGCTGCACAGAAGTCATTCATCACAAAGCACAATGCATCAGCCCGTCTACAATGGCGCAAGGAGTGTGGTCATTAGACAGTTGAGCAATGGCAGAATGCTGTGTGGAGTGACGAATCGCACTGCTTCCATCTTCAAATCATATAGATGCACCTGTGTGTGGAGGATGGTAATCCAGGGACTATTTTGACTACCATTATGGAGTTGAGGGGATTGTTTCCCACAAAATGGGGTAAAAAAGCTTCTGCCTCATTGGGTTTTTAGCCTTCTTCTGGATCAACAAGGAAGGGGGGGTGGAAATAGGCTGAACTGGATGGCCATTTGTCTTCCTTCAGCCTAGCATGCTATGTTACTATGTCTTTTGTCTGAATGTGTCGTGCCAACGGTTAAGTACGGCAGAGGTTCTGTTATGGTCTGGGGAGGTTTTAATCAATCAAGTGATTCAAATTTCTAATCAGCCACTTCTTAGTCTCTCTTCATATCTCCAATAGGGCGTACTGCACTACTTTTTCAAGTAAAATTAAGGAAACTGGTCTGTTGGTTGTTGTGGTAAAAACCATGAACACGGCGGAGTACTTTGACATTATAGACAATAATCTGCTGCCAAAATGTAGCAATACTCTTGGAATAGTCAACAATACTTTCAACAAGACAATGCGCCTTTTCACAAATCCAATGCTGACTGGGTGGACCAAGTAGGGAGCATGCACTCCCCGAGACAGTCCTTCACGCCCATTTAGGGCTGTCTGAATCCTCCCCAGAGTAAAAGATCTCATCAACAGAGCTGACATCCACAGCACATTCAGTAGCACAGTGTGTCCGCCTCTTCCTGTGTCCGGCCTCCCACTTCCTTCTCTCAGAGTGAAACCGTAAGTACTCTGAAGTGGCTGGCCAGAGATGGGAGGAGCGCACGCAGCGCCACTAAATGAGCTGCGAGTGTCAGTGCAGTTGATATCATGTTGTATCGTGCTGCAGCGCTGTTGATTATAGGTTGAATTGTTATTTGGGGTGTAGTAAGGGAATGGAAAAAGATATGCACAAAGGGTACAATCACTTTCTGCTGGGCACAGAGGAGGATGCATTTTCTGTACTTCCTGAGGGCTACAGAAGGTATACAGACAGTTACTTCCGGGGGGCCATAGAAGGGTGATACTTTTTAGGGGGTCATATAAGGTGTACAGTTATTTTGGGGGGGGGGGGGGTGCTTACATAGGAGAAACGATTACTTTCTCGGAGCTTGTGTCCATTACTTTTTAGTCTTCTTTGAGTGACTGTATGCGAGCATTGATAGGTGAGTTTTTATTACTTCGGGATCGGGGCAATTTGGACCACGGTAGTCCTGTATTGTGCTTGTTTCTTGTGCTATATTTATGTGCTGAGCTTGGTTCTCATTCTGCACTTATGTTATAAGCTTGGTACTGGTGTTATATTTATGGTATAAGCTGAGTTCTGGTGTTGCATTTGTGTTGAAAGCTTGCTTCTGTTGCTGTATTTCTGTACTGAAGTTGGTTCTGGTGCTGTATTTATGATAAGAGAGTGCTTCTGGTGCTGTAGTTTTGTAATGAACTTGGTACTAGAGCTAGGTTTATGTTACAGCTGGTGGAGGTAAACAAGATGAAGATGGCTCACTATTGATGGGCCAATGTTGTTTGTTTGCCCCAAAGCTAAAATTTGCCAACCAGCCTCTGTTGAAGGCCCAAGTTGTGTGAACAGCCCCGGGCCTTAGCAATTATTTACTAAAAATCTAAGACTTTCTCAGTATTTACAGTCCATTAATGGAAATGAAAATTCCATGTAATTATCTGGGGTGGAAACCACTTGATAGAAGATTAAATGTGTCTGCTATTAAGTAGGAAAACAGACACAACTATATTAAAAGTGATATATGGTATTTGACATTTGTGTGACTGAGACAATTCAATTTATGGGCTGGGTAAGTACAAAGTGGATCCATTCTGGGCTCGGTTCATATTTTCTGTGGTATTATAGTTTTATTTCTAAGAGTCTCGCATTATAAAATTATCTTCCTACAAAACGTAGCCATCAAAGCTGTTTTCTATACATGGTCGTGGTTACTGTAGAGTCCTTTAAGGAGAACACTGAATGGAACCATGCTCTCGGTCGGGGTCATTCTAGATCAGTATTATGGACCCACGTCGTCCAAGCGAGATAACTAACTAATAGAGATGAGCGAGCGTACTCGGGAAGGACAGATACTCGAGCGAGTATCGTCCTTACCGAGTACCTGTCGGCGGGGCGGTGGGGAGCGGTGGGGGAGAACGGGAGGGAGATCTCTCTCTCCCCCCCCCCCCCCCACACCCCCCACTCCCACTACCTCTCACTCCCGCAACACAGCGCTCACCCACGCCGGCACCCGAATCTTTGCGGGCGAGCAGGCAAGTACTCAGTAAGGACGATACTCGCTCAAGTATCTGTCCTTACCGAGTACGCTCGCTCATCTCTACTAACTAGCTAACTACACAGTTTTTCTTTCTAGAGGAAAGCTATTTTGCATATTTCCTTTTCCATAAAACACATATTTTTATATGTATCAGCTGCAGGCAGACAGGATATTCTCATTTCACTAAATGGTTGTGAGAAGGGAAGCAGGGGGTTTGGAGCTCTGTATCAGATCCCTGACTCCTATAAGAGTTCTGGAACTATTTAGATTAACTAAAGGGAAACGCTTGCTCCCACTGCCATGGACACCAATGTAATTGGGAACACCCCTTAAAAAATCGTGTATGTGCCCCTGACTATTATGAAAGCCTATGTCTTGGGGAAACACTATGCTGCGTATAAATATTATCTTAGAATATTATAATGCATATCTGATAATAGTATCTTTGTCTTCTTAGTATATGATGTTTTCTTTATGGGTGCCGAGAATTGTAAAATCAACATGCACCTTACAGGAAATTCTTGAATTTTTAGACTGCTCCGGATGGGTGGAAGAATTCAGTACGTCACAACCTGTCTTTAAACAAGTGTTTTGAAAAAGTGGAGAATAAGTCCGGAAGTTCATCCCGAAAAGGATGTTTGTGGGCTCTTAACCCAGCCAAGATTGATAAGATGCAAGAAGAGCTGCAGAAATGGAAACGGAAAGATCCTCTAACAGTGAGGAAAAGCATGGCAAAGCCAGGTAAGGGTCACTGTACATTGGACAACTATCGTTCGAATAGTCGTTGGAGATGGTCATGGAATACGATAATGGAATGGTGGAGGTGACCAACCAATTGTCCCTTCACCACTCCACCAAAGGTCTAGGAAGGTATATATACTGAGGAATCCCCAAAACTCAGGAGCCACTTAGACCAGGATACAAATATGCAAAGGGGGAAAAAAAAGAACGAAGTACTCCGATAGACCAAAACACAAGGCAGGAGTCTGTCTTCGGGAGAATTAGTATTTCGGACTCCACTGTAGGAGGTCACTATGAGAAAGAAGTTAATCCCCCCTTCCAGACAGCAGTGTATATGATTGTAAACTCATTAATACATCACAAAAAGGTATATAATAATAATAATAATGTAAGGCTGTATTCACACAGGCGAGTAAAAATGTCAGTCAGTGAAATAATACATTCTTGTGTGAAAAACGTGCAATTTTCAAATTTTCATCAGCTTTAGAGTGCTTTCACACTGGCGAGAAAATCGTGCGAGATTTGTGCGTTGCGAGACGCACAAATCTTGCACAGATATGAAACCCATTCTTTTGAATGGGTTCATTCACATTAGCAATATTTTCCTGCATGGCACCACGATGCGATGGTACACAGGAAAAAAAATCACAGCATGTCCTTTCTATCAGCAATATCGCCTATTGTTGTCAATGGGGCCAGCGGCAGCAGCGCCGAACCCATTGGAAACAATGGGAGAACTCCGCAATCCTCTGCTGCGGCTGTGACATATATATATATATGTTTTGCAGCACATTTTTTTGTGCTGAAAAAGCCCCCCTCGGCTTATACTCGAGTCAGGGAAAGCTTAAAAAAAAAACTCCATACTCACCTCCCAGCCGACGTCTGTGTCTCCGGCTGCGGTGCTGCAGGCTGCTTGAATCCTTTCCGCTGTCATTCCCCGCCATCCTCTTTGCTCAGCTCTGTCATCCCCCGCTGTCAGCGCTGTGTAAGTAAGAGCTGTGATTGGATCAAGCGTCAGCCAATCACAGCCGGTGCTCGATCATTCACAGCCAATCAAGCTTTTAGAATTCTCCCTGCTCGGCTTTCAAATCCCCTGCCGTCAGTGCTGTGTCAGCAAGCACTGTGATTGGATCGAGCGCCAGTTGTGATTGGCTGGCGCTCAATCCAATCACAGTGCTTTCTTACACAGCACTGACAAAGCCAAGCAGAGAGGACGGCAGGGAATGACAGTGGGGAAAATTCAAGCAGCTTGTCGCACAGACACAGACCCGGCTGGGAGGTGAGTATGGAGGGTTTTTTTTTTTACCTAGTATATACTCGAGTATAGCTCAGCTTATACTCGAGTCAATAAGTTTTTCCAGTTTTTTGTGGTGAAACTTATTGTCTCGGCTTATACTCGGGTCGCTAATACTCGAGTATATACGGTGTGTGTGTGTGTGTGCGCGTATATATATATATATATATATATTTGAATAGCATTAAAGAATATCTCATAAAAACACACTTAAAGTGATAAGCTAACGTAGGTATAATAAAATAAAATGTTAAACAGTGATGGGTGAATCACAGTTAATTGGAATCGAGGGTTTATTTGCCTGAGGAAAGGTCACCAATCTCGACAACCCGTATAACTTTCCCAAAGTCCTGAACAAAGTGCCATATTGCTGTAGAACTAGAAATTTGTGCTCCAATCAGAAGTCTGAGAAAGCAAAAAGGGATTATTCCAATGTGATGTTTTTATGGATAATCTCTTATCACTTGCTGCCAAATCTATTGTAATAAACAGCAGTGTTTTTCATCCTGGATGGCTACTCTTTGGTGGGCGTTTGTCATACTGTCTTCTAACCTATGTGGTGAATTGCATTAGTTTACTATTAGTATCTGCATGTTGAACAACAGGTGTGTGCTTGTTTATGCCTAAATCTGCAATCTACATATATTACTCATAAAATGCCTGTGGGTCTGATCCCAAAGAATTCTTACACAGTAGAAACCATGAGTTTCAGAGGATAAAGATTAATAAATTAAAAAGATGACAAAACAGTTGACTAACATCTAGATGTGGATGAAAGATATGTTTATTTGTAGGATAAGTGGGGCTGTGGCTGTAGGAAATAAAGATCACAGAGAATGATCATGTTATCACCCCACCGCCTTATCAATCAGTGAGCATAATTGCTCTCTGTCTGAACAATGATTTTAAGGTGAGCTTAAAATCCATAGTTCAGCCACAGAGAGATAACACAGACCGCATGCTGTGTTCTCCATGGGAGCCGGGAGATTACATTGTATTCTGCTGGCAGCCTGTGTGAGAACAATGCAGCTGTGTGCAGAGCCCAGCCTATATGCTGGGCTCTGCAAACAGCTTCCAGAGGTCCTTTTACACGCAAGTGAAGATTATTAACTGGTAATGGACATTAATAATCGCTAAAACGTTCAATCTTTCAATCGTTTGAAAGATTGTCTTTGCGTTTAAATTGGCCTTTATTCGCTCAAAACAGATAATGATAATTGGGACGGAGCTAATGAAACTGATGTTCTATATTATGCATGGAGTGATGTATGCAGCCATCTTTTATTTCACCGGTTTCTTTTAATCTGTTCCTCAGAGGATCTTGACAAGCTGATAGGAGAAAGAACAGAGAAACTGAGATCTTCCCTCCTAGTTTGTAACCCCTCTAGCATCATGAACACATCATCCGCAATGCACATGTCCATCCAAAATGAACAGAACATTTCCCCTGCCATGCCTGCATCACTACAACCAATTCATAATGTTTCTGAATCTTTGCATGGCAAAAAGCCACCACCGAGCTATACTTCACTCCCCCATGGATACCCGCAGATCTCCCCAGCAATGATACAACAGCCTCATGCAATACCACGGAATCATTTTTCTCCACCACAGAACCAAAGTGAACTGGCTACTCAACCCATTAATCCCCAGGACTCTCCAATTCCTGCACACACACCTCCTCTTCACAACATAAAGATGTTAATGGAGCACTCCCCTACCAGAACCATGCAAGACCAACTGATCGAGAGCGAGTTGAGCAATGACATTGATGCCCTCAACCCCTCTCTTACGGACTTTGAACTTCAAGGTATGCTGTAAATTAATACCCTTTCTCTGAGTCATTGTGAAGACATACACCTATGTAATGGTGGAAGCCAATGTGGAAACCGATAATGTAACAAAGTCCAGTTGTAGATTGCCCAAAAAATTGCAGAATGGGAGTGTTTGATTAAAAGACCATTAATGTTAATCATTAGAGATGAGCGAACCTACTCGGCCACGCCCCTTTTTCGCCGGAGCGCCGCGATTTTCGAGTACTTCCGTACTCGGGCGAAAAGATTCGGGGGGCGCCGTGGGTGAGTGGGGGGTTGCAGCGGGGAGTGGGGGGGAGAGGCAGAGAGAGAGGGCTCCCCCCTGCTACCCCCCCCGCTCCGCTACGCCGCCCCCCGGCGCCCCCCGAATCTTTTCACTCGAGTACGGAAGTACTCGAAAATCACGGTGCTTGATCGAGTAATTACTCGAAACGAGTATATTCGCTCATCTCTATTAATTATGGCTTTTAGACAGTGTTTTGGACTAGTTTTGAGAGAACCAAACCAGTAGAACCCTGTTTTGGATTGAACCTTGCTAAAAGCTTGGTCCAGTATGGAACCAAACGTTTAGTAAAGTTCGACAGGCAATAAAAGGCAATCCATGGAATGCATGGACAGCTATTGTACATCAGAGCTGAAGCCACAGATATGCAACAGTTCTCTGCTCTAGCTGAGTGAGGGAGATCCTAGGCAGAGGGCCCTTGTGTGACGTCCGAATGCCGTAATAGGGCATATGGCAAAGGGTTGTGGCTTCAGTTAACCTTCTTATCTATCTACTAACTTTATGGGGTTTAACTCACTAACTGATGAGTTAGTTTGGTGCTCTTGACTGACATGTCAGAGACATACTTAGCTGTACACTTTCACCCATTTAGATCAGCCTCCTTGGAGCAAGCTACAGGTTGCCATTATTTAAATGCTAATGATCTTAAACTTGTATTTCCTTGAAGGAGTTTTGCCACTTTTTATTATTGATGACCTATCCTCTGAATAGATCATCAATAGCAGATCAGCTGATTATCAGTGCAGTGGGGCCAGAAGTGTAATATCAATGTGAATGAAGCCATGTATTACATTTCAGGTCCTGACCACCCATGCAGGCATCTGGCCCCAATGGTCAAGGTCAGAAGTGTAATAGATGGCTTCACTCCAATTGAAATCACTGGGAGCACAGCCATTTCTTACACTTCTGGCCCTGACCAGAGGTTGGACGTTCATATCAGTGGTCAGGGCCAGAAGAGTAATAGACAGCTTTGCTCCCAGTAACACTGTCTACTACACTCCTGGCCTTGACAACCAATGCAGATATCCGGCCCACTGCATTAACAGCTGGTCGGACAGTCACCTAATCAGTGGAGATCCCGAGTGCTGGATCATTTCGGATCTGCAATTGGTAACCGATCCTGACGATAGGTCTTCAATAGCAAAAAGTGGCAAAATCTCTTTTGAATATCGAAATCCATCTAGTTTACTGTGTTTATAATATGTTTCTGACTTCTAATTGACAGGAAACCTATGGGAGGAACTTAAGGATGACAGTCTGGCGCTGGACCCAATAAATCTCATATCTTCCTCCCCACATTACTTCATGCAAAATGGAAACTGCAGCGACAATGGAATCAGTTCCCCTAGCAGTAACTCACCTATGGCATTGGGTGACATTCATCTCACCACTGTTTATTCTTCATACCTGGAGATGGACACTGTGGTGCCATCTTACATCAACGGCTCTGGATCCAAGCATGTTGCAATTGTTTAAAGCAGCTGTCTTCATAGACTTTACTGAGTATGAGAGAATGTACCCAAATATTTATATATATATTACATTTGCATAATGAAAGATCAATGATAAAAGCAATATTCTTCTATTATAGAGAAGATGGACGGTATGCAATGTAGGGTATTGGCATCTAGCAATGTCCTACTCCAAGCACAGACTATAGTATATGTAAAATTGCACAGGAAATGCACAAGTATAGGCTTAGTAAATAGGTCAAGAAATAAATAAGCTAAAAAAGCTCAAATACAACAACAGACACCACATTCTTTTGTTCTCAAAATCGTAATTTAACTTATGTATATATGTGACATCCTACAGGTTTAGTATTAATATACTATTATATATTATGGCGCAACTTAACAGAAAAGTGTAAGCAGGTCAAAATAATACTGAAATGCATAAATGAGAGGGATACATTGGGTACACCAATAATGCCTTCCATCCTTCTTAGAGGGCAATGCAGAATGCTGAGACTGCTGGTTTCTGTATTTTAACCCTTTCCAATCCACTGTCTGATGTCTAAAGACATTCTGATTAAAGGCTGTACAGCTCCGATGTCGGAAGACGTTTGGCCGGGTATTTTTACTGTAGATTATTGGTCGCTGTGTTGTCGAGGGCCTCTTCAGCATGTCACATACCGCAGTACTGGCTCTAGCCAGCAGATGGTGCCATTGTATAATGGCAGAAAGAGAAGGCCCCCTAGGAAACCGTGAATCTCAAATTGGGTTGCAAGGGGGTTAACATAAAAGAATATCGCTGCGTGCCATTGTGCACCTTGTCAAAGATCTCATATACAGGATGGAACCAGTAAGGGTGCAATGCGGATTTGGTGCAGATTTTAACACAGACCTGCAGAAAATGTCATGCCTTCAATTGACTAGGTGAAGTCTATTCTGGATCACGTCAGAATCTGCACCAAATGGTTCCAAATTTTCTGTTGAGTTAATCCCCAGCAAAGCCACCATCTGCAAATGCATCCTAAAGAGGCACACAGAGCAGAGTCCCTTCAGTTCCTCCTACAGAGGCACTCCATCTGCCTCCATACAGCATACCTCTGTATGGCAATGTAATACGGAGATATCTGGCAGGACTTAATAGGCAATGTTTAAAATAGCTATGTACTAGTGATTACAAGTTCAAGTCCCCCGTGGGGATTATATAAAAATGTTTTTTAAAAGTTTTTTAAAAAGTTTTTTCAAGAGTAAAAAAAAAAAGTTAACATTTTAAAAGTTCACAATATCCCCATTTTCCTTTGTTCCCCATAAAAAAATCTAAAATATTTTTTTTTTAAATGACACAAATTTAGATCACTGTGTTTGTAGAACTATTAAAATATTACAATAGCTAATAAAAATTAAGCACAAAGAACAGAAAGCCAGAATTGCGGGTTTTTTGTTATCTCGGCTCCCCAAAAAATGTAATAAAAAGTGATCAAAAACATGCTACTGTATGTAACCCAAAATAGCACAAATAAAAACTATAGCTCACCCTGCAAAAAACAAGACCTCAGAGAGGCCAATTGATGAAAACCTAAAAAGCGATGGGTCTCAGAATATTGGGATGCAAAGCAACTTTTATGTTTAAAAACAAATATATTTACTTGTTAAAAGCAGATAAATATTAAAAAGCTGTAGACATTTGGTATCACCGCTATGGTACTACCCCACAGAACAAACTATATATAACAGTTTGACAGTTCCATGATTAGTGTAAAAACAAACCACCCCAAAAATAGTGCATTTTTTTTCATTTCTCTCTCCCCACTTAAAATTTTTTCAGTTCATTATATTGTACATTAAATGGTTCTGTTAAAAATACAAGTCATCCCACAGAAAACAGGCCCTTATGCGGCTATGTCAATGGAAAAATGTAAAAAAAACTCTTGGAAGACAGGAACAAAAAACTGAAAATAATAAAGGTAAAAATCCCTGGTCTTGAACGAGTTAAGAAAAGTGGCTATCTGATCTTAACCCTTTCCAATCCAATTTGTATCCTGGTTTTCCTAGGGGGTTACTCTTTTTTTGCTATTATACAACGGTGCTATATGCTGGCTAAAGCCAGTACTGCATGAGGTGACACGTTGGATAGGCTCCGTCAGCTGAGAGGCTGGCAATATACAGTAATAGAACCCCGACGGACGTCTTCCAACATCATAGCTGTACAGCCTTAAATCATAATGTCATAAGACGTCAGACAGTGGATTGGAAAGGGTTAAATAAACAGAAAAATGTCTCCGCTCCTCCCTTTACTGAGTTCTGTTACTGCAGTCAACAAAATTAAATCAAGTGTCTTGCATCCAGACACAAATAAAGTTGCATGAAGACGCCTGGAAAATGGGCGCCCTCTAGTCTTCTGAAATCAAGCTCCAGAGATTAGTGTTTCACTGTAACGTCCAACACCAGAATGTTTTCTACGGACTAACGGAATAGAGGAGAACCTGCATGTGATAAGAGCCCTGGTATTTCATCAAGACGTGGAAAACAAAAGGAGAAAAAACTTTAGTACAAAAGACTCATTTCACTGTAAAGAAAATGGTGCAAAAGCAGACGACTTCATGTCATACAAGAGACAGAAATGGAAATTTCAGAGTCCTAATATAAGCAAAGAACTTTCCAGGAACTCAGAAGCATTTCAGTTCTGTGCAGAAATCCATGTTACTTCTAGCTTGTCTAGGAATATATGTGAATATATATGCCGTACATAAAGCAGGTGGCGCTTCCCTTTCAGCTGTGCACTCCTTGCTTCTTGGTGGAATGCCTTGTTGCACTGTTAGTTCATGAATAGTATGTCATTATTTCACTCAGCATTGTTCTCTGTCGGAGGAGGACAATGTGCCATTATTTGTATTGTTCTATTTGTTTATGTGCAGTATTAAAGAACACAGATGGAGTTCACACGATGGATAAGTGGGCAGGATACAGGTCATCCAATTAATGGGAATTGTCGAAACGTTGGCTTTGATTCAACCAGAATTTCTTTAAATTTGACACAATCCTATTTATGTGCCATTCTAGCCGATGTTAATAGGCCCCAAATCTGTCTCACTTATAGATTGCATTTGTATAAAATTCTATGTCTGTGAAATAAACTCATCTGTCTGCAGTGGATTTTAACATTGTTATGGATTTTTGTGTTTTTCGCATGACTTAGCCAGTCAGTCTTGTACTATGGATGGGTTCATCAAACCCAGTTGTTGAATACTTTGACTAAAGAGCTCAGTTTGTGTTTATTGAAATGTCCAACATACTATGAAGAATTTCATTTACTACTAGAGATGAGTGAGCACACTCGGATAAGGCAGTTACTCGAGTGAGCATCTTGAGTAATTGGATTGTTGTCCGAGCAGGCTCGGGTGAGCGGTGGGGGGGGAGAGTGAGAGAGATCTCTCCCCCCCTCCCCGAGCCTGCTCAGACAAGAATACAGTTACTCGAGTAACTGCCTTATCCGAGCGTGCTCGCTCATCTCTATTTACTACCTCTATTTACTAACCCATTTAAGACCAGGCACTGTAAATTTACGGTGCCTGGTCCTGGGCATAAATCTTAGCCATATGTAAATAGATTAGAGGCAGGAACAAGTTATCAGCTGTTCGTGACAGCTAATAACCCAGAGGAGAATGCAGAAGGGGTAGTTAACCCTTTCTGCCTTCTGCTTCCCCGAGGACACAGCGCTCAATGAGCACTGTGTACTAGAAAGTGAAAGTAAAAAATGTAACTTTTACTACGGGAGCCGGGGGGTTACGTGACCGCCGGGGTTCCCTGCTACAGCAGAATTGGAGGGTCATACTAGAACCTGGCCAGCTGTGCCAATGACTAATGTCACTTCAGGGATTGTTTTCCTCTGTAACTGGAGCTCCTATGGATGTCCCAGCTACAGTGAGAAAGTGTCAAATAAAAAAATTTCAAAAAACATGTGAATGTCCCCGAGAGGTCTTACATGATGTCATGGGGGGACATAGATAGTAAAAAACATAATTACATAAATACCGCATATACCGGCGTATAAGACGACTTTTGAACCCCGAAAAATCTGCTCTGCAGTCGGGGGTCGTCTTATGCGCCGGTAATACAAAAAAAAAAAGTGTAAAAAAAAAAAATTTATTACTCACCTCCCACGGCGTTCTGTCGCGCTCCGGCAGGATGTCGCTCGCTCCGGCAGGCTGTTGCTCGCTCCTCGTCCCCGGCGCAGCATAGCTTTCTGAATGCGGGGCTTGAAATCCCCGCTTCCAGAAAGCTAATACACACGCCGGCAGCCATGACAGCATTGAATGGCTGTGATTGGCTAAAGCACACGTGGCTTCAGCCAATCACACTATTCAATGACATCATTGAATGGCTGTGATTGGCTGAAGGCGCACGTGTTAGCAATCACACCCATTCAATGATGTCATTGAATAGTGTGATTGGCTGAAGCCACGTGTGCTTTAGCCAATCACAGCCATTCAATGATGTCATGGCTGCCGGCGTGTGTATTAGCTTTCTGGAAGCGGGGATTTCAAGCCCCGCATTCAGAAAGCTATGCTGCGCCGGGGACGAGGAGCGAGCGACAGCCTGCCGGAGCGCGACAGAACGCTGTGGGAGGTGAGTAATGAATTTATTTTTTTTTCTCCACTGTATACCGGCGTATAAGGTGACAGTTGGGGGGTCGTCTTATACGCCCCGTCGCCTTATACGCCGGTATATACGGTAAGTAAAACAAAATTACAGAATAAAACAACAATATATACATAAGAAAGAAAATAACCCAAAACCGACGCCAACCAAAAACGTCGCTATAAGCGCCCTGTAATCCAAAACCATACATACTATATATCAAAATGTCCGAAACAAAATGAGGAATTTATTCCCATACTTAATATTAATATAAATATACTAATTTAAAAAAATAACTAGAAATGTTAAAAAAATCTCTTTTTTTTAGCTTTTTACCCCCAATAAAACTAAAAAAAACAGGGGGAAAAAGTCAGTAAAAAAGATATAAAAAATAGCCCTATATGTCACGGGAAAAAAACACAGCAAAAATAATTTTGATAGCTAAAGGAGAAAAAATGGGTCAGTAAAAGTACCACATGGGTAAAATCCCTCAGAAGTGTCTGGTCCTTAAGGTACAAAACAGCCTGGCCCTTAAGTGGTTAAATCATTGTAAAGGCCAGTATTTCCCAACCGGGATCTTCTAGAACCATGGGGTTCCTCAGAACATGGTCAGTGACTCCTACCTGCCAAACCAGCCAAAACATCTCAGATATTTACAGAATGCTTTACTTGCCTACTACACACTAAACTTCTTAAGGGTATGTTCACACATAGCGGAAATGGAACAGACTTTCCGCAGTGGAAAATCTGCACTGAAAACCAAGTCAAAATCTGCCCTATTAGTGTATTTTGCAATGCAGTTTTCAACGCAGGTGCACAGCAGATTTCACTCGTTCAACTGAAGGGATGAAGTCTGTTGCGGATTCGCATCAAAATTCGCTGTAGAAAAGCTATGTACCCTTAAAACGTTTGCCAAGTTCATAAAACCCATTTTTATATACATTTTCAGGAAAATCTGATTTAAAGGGGTGGTCCAAGTTTATTTCTTTTTTTCAAAAACATGTTCCCCATACACCAACATAACAAATATGCATATAGTCACTTCTCCACCTTTCCGAGCTCCCTGCATCTCACACACTGCTACTCGGTCCTCTGTGCCAGATGTTTGTTTACAGGCTGCAGTCAGCCTGTATACGGGGTGTCACAGGCTGCTGCAGCTAATGATGAAGCTCAGCGATTGAGCATTGAGCTCTGTCATTTGCAGCAGCAACCTGTGACATTCTGTAAACAGGCTGCTGCAGCCTGTAAACATGATGTCATGGGGAAACCTGGAGCAGTGGTGCTGGACATAGCCGGGAGCAAGGAGAGGCAAGTATAGGCTGTTTGCTATGCTGTTGTATGGGGAGCATGTTTTTAAAAAAAATCTCAGTCAACCCCTTTAATAGAGGTTAGTTCACTGCTTAAGATCCTCATCTTTTGGCCAGTGTTGAGGAGTTACAAAGAATGTCTCTTACTCTCAAGCAGCTGTCCAGTTCTGCATTAAATAGGCATCCTATTGTTTTTAATAGGCACTGTGTAATGCTTAATTTCCCCTGTAGGGGTGCTGCAGGAAAACTGAACACCTGCTGCCAGCTTTCTCCTTAGATTGAAGGTGATCGCTGAATGGCATAGAAGAGAAACCCTTGGTGATCAGCTGACTGTTAAAAGAGCCTCCAAAAAGTAAGGACTTAAAGGGGTTCTGTCATTTAAAAAAAAAAAACAATACTTGCCTATTCCTCCCTAGGCAGTCTACTTACTGCACCTTCTCCCAGCCAAACTTCTCCTGTCTCCTGCAGTCCTCCTATGTCACCTCACTTCCAGCCAGCCAATTCTTTGTCTTCCAGTGACGAAGTGTCCATTAGCTGCAGTCTTCTTCCTGCAGGTCGATGTACAATGCATCATTGGTGACGTAGCGTCCACTGCCTAGCAGGAAGAGCCGAATGCTATGTCGGGCTACTGCAGAGGCTGCGCACACGCATTCTCATTGCGAGAGTTCCTATACAAATGCTGTGAGACAGTGCACAGTGTCGTCATTAGCCCGACATAGCATCCGTATCTTTCTGCTAGGCAGTGAATGCTACGTCACTATCACATAGCCTACACTGACCTGCAGGAAGAAGACTGCAGCTAATGGACACTTCGTCACTGAGAAAAGAGACTGCAGGAGACAGGAGAAGATTGGTGAGAAGAAGATGCGATAAGTAGACTGACTGGGGAGGGATAGGTAGGTAGAAATATTTTTTTTTATGACAAACCCCCTTTAGGGTGGACACTCACTAGCGATATATTTTCTCTTGTGCTGCGAGAGCATGAGAAAACTCTCGCCTCGCAGCGCAAGAAAGACGCCGGTATAGGACCGGCATATCGCTAGTGTTTTCAATGGGGCCAGCGGCAGCAGCACTAGCCCCATTGAAAACATAGGGAGAATGCTGCGGACTTCTGCCACAGCTGTGACAGAAGTCCACGGCATTCTAGCCCATTGCTTTCAATGGGATCGGCATTGCTGCCGATCCCATTGAAAGTGATGGTTTCTGCCAAGCCCCGCGGAATGATTATCAGGGAAGGGCTTGAAATATAAGCCCTTCCCTGATAATCTGCAAAAAGTGTGTAAGAAAATTTTAAAAAATTATACTCACCTCTCCAGCGCTCAGCCGCGTCCTCCTGGTGGCTCCCCTGCAATGCTATTAAGCTCTTTCAGCAGTCGGGGATTTAAAAATCCCCGCCTCCTGAAAGGGCTGTGCAGATTGGCTGAGGGCTCAGCCAATAGCAGCTACTGCTTAGCTATTGGCTGAGCACTCAGCCAATGACATACTGCCCTTAGCCACTGAAAAGACTGGCAATATGCCGGCGTCATGCCGATATCCCGGTGTGATGCTGGCTTTTTTCTCGCACTGCGATGCGAAACTTTAACTTTAGTCTCGCATCGCAATGGAGAAAAAAAGGCCAGTGGGTGTCCACCCTTAAGGTAAGAATGGCAGTTTGGGTATTTTGGAAGATTCCCCACACTAACAAGGAGTCTCACTGTAATTAGATCTCATCGCTTCAGAAGGGCTTTCAGAGTCTTAAGTCCCTTTTACACTCAAAGATGATCGCTCAAATTTGTTCACAAGATAGGGAGAAAGAGGGTTTGAGTGATCATTTTGCAGCTGAATACAATGTTATCAGCGCTCTCGAGGAGATTCACAGCATGTGTTCCCTGCTATCAGCTCTTCGGCCAAATGATGGATTTTAAACTCAACTAAAAATCATCGTTTGTTCGAAAAGCAAACGATGGTAGCATTTACACAACAATTATTGCTTAAAAGTAGAGATGAGCGAGCACACTCGTCCGAGCTTGATGCACATTTGAGTATTAGGGTACTCGAGATGCTTGTTACTCGAGACAAACACCATGCAATACTCGAGTCGATTTCATTACCCCATCCCACATGTTTAGCGCCATTTTTTAGCCGATAAACATGCGGGAAAGGCTTTACCACTTCCTGCTGTGACGTCCCAGCCTTGTGCACGTCTACAGCAGTGAGTGGGTGGGCCGATCAGGTGACCGCCGAGTACCAAAGCTGGTGCCGCTTGTGACTCGCCTCAGACGCATGCTGGTAGAGGTTAGTAAAAATGCTGCTGCTGATATAGGGAAAGTGTTAGAGTAGGATCCTCGCTTCAAGAACCCCAATAATCCTTCTTAGGGCTACTCCTCATTGTGTGCATTACTGTTGCGGCTGGCTGGGAGCAGTAGTGCACCATTTTTTTTTTTTTTTTAAAGAATCTAGGCCACTGCAAAGCATTTCAGCTATACCGTTCTATGTGTGCAGGTCATTAGGCAGAGGTCTCATCGCTAAACAGTACGCTAATATTTCCGGGGCCACTGCAGAGCATTTCAGCTATACCATTCTATGTGTGCAGTGCATTAGGCAGAGGTCTCATCGCTAAATAGTACGCTAATATTTCCTGGGCCACTGCAGAGCATTTCAGCTATACCGTTCTATGTGTGCAGTGCATTAAGCAGAGGTCTCATCGCTAAATAGTACACTAATATTTCCTGGGCCACTGCAGAGTATTTCAACTATACCGTTCTATGTGTGTAGTGCATTAGGCAGAGGTCTCATCGCTAAACAGTACGCTAATATTTCCTGGGCCACTGCAGAGCGTTTCACAGATACCATTCTCTGTGTCAGGTGAAGTAGCCGCAGTTATTTGCACTATTCACTAACTTTATAGCTTTCTGCCACTGTGCAGAGTATCTCACAATACCCTTTTCTTGGGGGGGTCGAGGTAGCCGCAGTTATCAGCACTATCCACTGGCTTTATAGCTTTCTGACCCTGTGCAGAGCATCTCACAATACCCTTTCCTTGGGTGCGGTGAAGTTGCCGCAGTTATTTGCACTATCCACTGGCCTTATAGCTTTCTGCCACTGTGCAGAGCATCTCACAATACCCTTTCTTTGGGTGCGGTGAAGTAGCCGCAGTTATCAGCACTATCCACTGGCCTTATAGCTTTCTGCCACTGTGCAGAGCATCTCACAATACCCTTTCCTTGGGTGCGGTGAAGTAGTCGCAGTTATTTGCACTATCCACTGGCTTTATAGTTTTGTGCCCCTGTGCAGAGCGTCTCACAATACCCTTTCTTTGGGGGGGGGGGGTTGATGTAGCCACAGTTATCAGCACTATCCACTGGGTTATTAGTTTTCTGCAACTCCATACAGCCTCTCTTATCTACAAGTTTCTGTGAGCGGTAAATGACCCCTAGGTATCAGCGCAAGACAGTGGTTTAATTTTTTCCAGTCACAGCATAGAGCCTCCGGTATCTACAAGTCTCTGTGTGCAGTGAATTAGCCCCAGTTCGCAGCCCTGTACAGTGGGGTAATTTATTTGGGCCCTGTTCTATCCTTAATCCGACATCATGAGGAGTAGGGGGTAAGGGTTAAGGACGTGGACCCGGGCATCCAAGTGAGGGTGTGGGCACAGGCAGAGGTCCTGGGCGGGGTGAATCACAGCCTGCTGCTGAGGGATTAGGAGAGAGCCAAGTCTCTAGGCTCCCCAGCTTCATATCACAATTTGCGGGTCCGCGTGGTAGACCTTTATTACAAGCAGAGCAGTGCAATCAGGTCCTGTCATGGATGGCAGATAACACATCCAGCAATGTGTCGAACCCCCAGTCTTCGACGCAGTCCACTACTCCCATCCTAGGGACTGCACCTCTAAATCCTCTGGCTGCTCCTCCTTCCTTCCAGCCTCCTCACTCCATGAAAATGACGGATTCTGAGCAGGCAGACTCCCAGGAACTGTTCTCGGGTCCCTGCCCTGAGTGGGAAAAAACTGTTCCTCTCTCACCTGAGGAGCTTGTCATGACCGATGCCCAACATTTGGAAAGTTCCAGGAGTCCGGGTGATGAGGCTGGGGACTTCCGGCAACTGTCTCAAGGGCTTTTTGTGGATGAGGATGATGAGATACAGTTGTCTGTTAGTGAGGTAGTAGTAAAGGCAGTAAGTCCGAGGGAGGAGCGCACAGAGGATTCGGAGGAAGAGCTGCTAGACGATGAGTTTACTGACCCCGCCTGGCTTACTAAGCCTACTGAAGACAGGGCTTCAGAGGGGGAGGTAAGTGCAGCAGCAGGACAGGTTGGAAGAGGCAGTGGGGTGGCCAAGGGGAGAGGCAGGGTCAGAGCAAAGAATCCCCCAACTGTTTTCCACAGCACCCCCTTGCGGCAAGCCTCCGTGCAGAGGGCTAGGTGTTCAAAGGTGTGGATGTTTTTAAGTGAGAGCACGGACGACTGATGAACAGTGGTGTGCAAACTGTGTCGCACCAAGATCAGCCAGGGAGCCACCACTACCAGCCTCACCACCACCAGCATGCACAGGCATATGATGGCCAAGCACCCCACAAGGTGGGACGAAGGCCATTCACCGCCTCTGGGTCACACCACTGCCTCTTCCCCTGTGCCAAAACCTGCCACACAGATCCAATCCCCCTCCTAGGATGCAGGCATGAGCGCCTCTCGGCCTGCACCCACACCCTCACCTCCACGGTCCTCCACACCATCCAGCAATGTCTCTCAGCGCAGTGTTCAGCTGTCGCTAATTCAAGCGTTGGAGCGAAAGCGGAAATACGCCGCCACCCACCCGCATGCACAAGCTTTAAACATGCACATTGCCAAATTAATCAGTCTGGGGATGCTGCCGTACAGGCTTGTGGAAACGGAGGCTTTCAAAAACATGATGGTGGCGGCGGTCCCGCGCTACTCAGTCCCCAGTCGCCACTATTTTTCCCGGTGTGCCATACCCGCCCTACACCAGCACGTCTCCTGTAACATAAACTGTGCCCTCACCAACGCGGTTACTGAGAATGTCCACTTAAAGAAGGACACGTGGACAAGTACTGGCGGACAGGGACACTATATCTCCCTAACGGCACATTGGGTGAACTTGGTGGGGGCTGGGACTGAGTTAGAGCCTGGGACCGCTCACGTGCTACACACACCAAGGATAGCGGGTCCTACCTCAGTGCTGGTTTCTGCGGCGTATTATGCCACCTCCTCCTCCTCCGCCACCTCCACCTCTCAATTAAGAAGTGTGAGCACGACGCCAGCAGTCGGTATTGCGTGGAGCGGCAGCACAGCAGTGGCAAGAGGCAAACGGCCCCTGAGCTGTTACAGGGTCTGACAGAGCAGACCGACCTCTGGCTTTCACCGCTGAGCCTCCAACCGGGCATGGTCGTGTGTGACAATGGCCATAACCTGGTGGCGGCTCTGCAGCTTGGCAGCCTCACACACGTGCCATGCCTGGCCCATGTCTTCAATCTGGTGGTTCAGCGGTTTCTGAACAACTATCCCCATGTGTCTGACCTGCTCGGCAAGGTGCGCCGCATGTGTGTACATTTCCGCAAGTCCATCACGGATGCTGCTACCCTCAGGACACTGCAACGTCGGTTTCAGCTGCCAGAGCACCGACTACTGTGCGATGTGCCCATGCGCTGGAATTCTTTGCTGCACATGTTGGCCAGGCTGTACGAGCAGCGTAGAGCAATTGTGGAATACCAGCTGCAACGTGGGCGGCGGAGTCGTAGTCAGCCTCTGCAGTTCTTTACAGAGGAGTGAGCCTGGATGGCAGACATCTGCCAGGTCCTCGGAAACTTTAAGGAGTCTACCCAAATGGTGAGCGGCGATGCGGCCATCATTAGCATTACCATCCCGCTGCTTTGCCTGCTGAGAAGTTCGCTGCTAAGCATAAAAGCTGACGCATTGCGGTTAGAACAGGAGATGGGGGATGACAGTATGTCGCTTGGTATCCTGACCACCCTCTATATCTCAGCGCGTTTTGGAGGGGGAGGAGGAGGAGGGGGAAGAGACTGCTGGCCACACTGAAGAGGGTGCTGCTTGCCTCTCATCTGTTTAGCATGTATGGGCTGAAGAGGAGGAGGATCCTGAAAGTCATCCTACTAGTGAGGACAGCGATGTGTTGCGTACTGGGACCCTGGCACACATGGCTGACTTCATGTTAGGCTGCCTTTCCTGTGACCCTCGCATTAGACGCATTCTGGCCAAGAAGGATTACTGAGTGTACACCCTTCTTGACCCACGGTATAAGGAGAACCTTTCCACTCTCATTCCCGAAGAGGAAAGGGGTACAAGAGTGATAGAATACCACAGGGCCCTGGTGGAAAAAGTGATGCTAAAGTTCCCATCTGACAGCGCTAGCGGCAGAAGACGCAGTTCAGAGGGCCAACTAGCAGGGGAGGCGTGGGGATCAGGCAGCATGTCCAGTGCAGGCAGGGGAACACCCTCCAAGGCCTTTGCCAGTTATATGGCTCACCAGCAAGACTGTGTCACCACTACCCAGTCAAGGCTGAGTCGGAGGGAGCACTGTAAAAAGATGGTGAGGGAGGACATAGGCGATCATACCACCATCCTCCGTGATGCCTCTGCTCCATACAACTATTGGGTGTCAAAGCTGGACACGTGGCACGAACCTGAGCTGTACGCCCTGGAGGTGCTGGCCTGCCCTGCCGCTTGATGCTTACACTCAAAACGATGAACAAAGGCTGGATTTCCCCAGACTTCTCTTTTCCACCGGCGGAAAGCAGTGGATCCTAAAGATTCTCTTCGCTGTAACAGGAGAAATATGCATCCTCTATCACCCCAAAAAAAGGGAGAAGTAGCTTTGTCCATACCTCTCGGATATTACTAGAGATGAGCGAACGTGTTCTTCCGAGCTTGATATTCGTGCGAATATTAGGGTGTTCGGGATGTTCGTTATTCGTAACGAACACCATGCGGTGTTCTGGTTACTTTCACTTCCTTCCCTGAGACGTTAGCGCGCTTTTCTGGCCAATTGAAAGACAGGGAAGAAATTACAACTTCCCCCTGTGACATTCAAGCCCTATACCACCCCCCTGCTGTGAGTGGCTGGGAAGATCAGGTGTCACCCGAACATAAAAGTCGGCCCCTCCCGCGGTTCGCCTCAGATGCCGTGTGAGTTAGATGAGGGACAGTGCTGTTTGTACCGGAGCTGCTGTAGGGAACGAATTGGTAGTTAGTGTAGGCTTCAAGACCCCCCAAAGGTCCTTATTAGGGCCACTGATAGCTGTGTGTTGGCTGCTGTTAGCAGTGGCAATTTTTTTTTTCCTCAAAATCGGCTCTGCAGAGCGTTGCACCTGGCATTAGGGACAGAAGTGCTGCATAGGCAGGGAGAGTGTTAGGAGTGAGTGTAGCCTTCAAGAACCTCAACGGTCCTTTCTAGGGCCATATTTAACCGTGTGCAGTACTGTCCAGGCTGCTGTTAGCTGTGCTGCATTTTTTTTTGCTTCTCAAAATCGCCTCTGCAGACCATTGCACCCTCCATTGATACTGCAGGGAAAGAATTGTATAGGCAGGGCCACAACACAGTTATTATTCATAGAATATACGCAGTGCTGCCTTTTGCTTGTAAAACAAGTGAAAATAATTCTATTTGTCCTGCCTCTGTCCGTCCTAAGGGCGGTGGACACGTGTCGGCTGCGTGTGCAACCTGTAAAAATCAGACGCACCCAGCTACGTTTTACTCCTGGCTTCGCCATTTGCTTTCCTTAATTGGGAAAAAAAATACCTGCTCTGCCACAGTTAATAACTCTGCTACCCTCACGTTCTGTGACACATTAGCAGGAAAACAGCACAGTTATTAAACTTCTCATGTTCATAGAATATACGCAGTGCTGCCTTTTGGTGCAAAAAAACGGAAAATAATTCTATTTGTCCTGCCTCTGTCCATCCTAAGGGCGGTGGACACGTGTCGGCTGCGTGTGCAACCTGTAAAAATCAGACGCACCCAGCTACGTTTTACTCCTGGCTTCGCCATTTGCTTTCCTTAATTGGGACAAAAAATACCTGCTCTGCCACAGTTAATAACTCTGCTACCCTCACGTTCTGTGACACATTAGCAGGAAAACAGCACAGTTATTAAACTTAGATTATTCATTCACTAGAGGCACTTTCGTTTTCAAAAAAGGGAAAAAATTATATTTGGCCTGCAGTCTTGCGCCAATTTATTAGCTGCCTGTGAAATCAAATCACTGGTAATACAGCATGCTGAGGGGTAGGGGTAGGCCTAGAGGACGTGGACGCGGCCAAAGACGCGGAGGGCCAAGTCAGGGTGTGGGCACAGGCCAAGCTCCTGATCCAGGTGTGTCGCAGCCAACTGCTGCGCGATTAGGAGAGAGGCACGTTTCTGGTGTCCCCACATTCATCGCCCAATTAATGGGTCCACGCGGGAGACGGTTATTAGAAAATGAGCAGTGTGAGCAGGTCCTGTCCTGGATGGCAGAAAGTGCTTCGAGCAACCTATCGTCTACCCGCAGTTCTGCGCCGTCCACTGCTGCCAATCCGAATCCTCTGTCTGCTGCTCCTCCTTCCTCCCAGCCTCCTCACTCCACTACAATAACACCTGCTCAGGAGCGGGAACACTCCCAGGAACTGTTCTCGGGCCCCTGCTTAGATTGGGCAGCAGCGGTTCCTCTCCCACCAGAGGAGTTTATCGTCACTGATGCCCAACCATTCGAAAGTTCCCGGGGTCCGGGGGAAGAGGCTGGGGACTTCCGCCAACTGTCTCAACAACTTTCTGTGGGTGAGGAGGACGATGACGATCAGACACAGTTGTCTTGCAGTGAGGTAGTAGTAAGGGCAGTAAGTCCGAGGGAGCAGCGCACAGAGGATTCGGAGGAAGAGCAGCAGGACGATGAGGTGACTGACCCCACCTGGTGTGCAACGCTTACTCAGGAGGACAGGTCTTCAGAGGGGGAGTCAAGGGCATCAGCAGGGCAGGTTGCAAGAGGCAGTGCGGTGGCCAGGGGTAGAGGCAGGGCCAGACCGAATAATCCACCAAGTGTTTCCCAAAGCGCCCCCTCGCGCCATGCCACCCTGCAGAGGCCGAGGTGCTCTAAGGTCTGGCAGTTTTTCACAGAGACGCCTGACGACCGACGAACAGTGGTGTGCAACCTTTGTCGCGCAAAGCTCAGCCGGGGAGCCAAAACCAACAGCCTCACCACCACCACCATGCGCAGACATATGATGGCCAAGCACCCCGCAAGGTGGGACGAAGGCCGTTCAGCGCCTCCGGTTTGCACCCCTGCCTCTCCCCCTGTGCCCCAACCTGCCACTGAGATGCAACCCCCCTCTCAGGACACAGGCACTACCGTCTCCTGGCCTGCACCCACACCCTCACCTCCGCTGTCCTCGGCCCCATCCAGCAGTGTAGTTCAGCGCACCGTCCAGCCGTCGCTTGCGCAACTGTTGGAGCGCAAGCGCAAGTACGCCGCCACGCACCCGCACGCTCAAACGTTAACCGTCTGCATAGCAAAATTCATCAGCTTTGAGATGCTGCCGTATAGGGTTGTGGAAACGGAGTCCTTCAAAAGTATCATGGAGGCGGCGGCCCCGCGCTACTCAGTTCCCAGTCGCCACTACTTTTCCCGATGTGCCGTCCCAGCCCTGCACGACCACGTCTCCCGCAACATTGTACGCGCCCTCACCAACGCGGTTACTGCCACGGTCCACTTAACTACGGACACGTGGACAAGCACAGGCGGGCAGGGCCACTACATCTCCCTGACGGCACATTGGGTGAATTTAGTGGAGGCTGGGACAGAGTCAGAGCCTGGGACCGCTCATGTCCTACCCACCCCCAGAATTGCGGGCCCCAGCTCGGTGGTGGTATCTGCGGAGGTGTATGCTTCCTCCACTAAAGCACCCTCCTCCTCCTCCTCCTCCTCCTCCTCCTCCTCCTCTGTCTCGCAATCAAGATGTGTTAGCAGCAGCATGTCGCCAGCAGTCGGTGTCGCGCGGTGTGGCAGCACAGCGGTGGGCAAGCGTCAGCAGGCCGTGCTGAAACTACTCAGCTTAGGCGATAAGAGGCACACGGCCCACGAACTGCTGCAGGGTCTGACACAGCAGACCGACCGCTGGCTTGCGCCGCTGAGCCTCCAACCGGGCATGGTCGTGTGTGACAACGGCCGTAACCTGGTGGCGGCTCTGCAGCTCGGCAGCCTCACGCACGTGCCATGCCTGGCCCACGTCTTTAATTTGGTGGTTCAGCGCTTTCTGAAAAGCTACCCACGCTTGTCAGACCTGCTCGTAAAGGCGCGCCGGCTCTGCGCACATTTTCGCAAGTCCCACACGGACGCTGCCACCCTGCGCACCCTGCAACATCACTTTAAGCTGCCAGTGCACCGACTGCTGTGCGACGTGCCCACACGGTGGAACTCTACGCTCCACATGTTGGCCAGGCTCTATGAACAACGTAGAGCTATAGTCGAATACCAACTCCAACATGGGCAGCGTAGTGGGAGTCAGCCTCCTCAATTCCTTTCAGAAGAGTGGGCCTGGTTGGCAGACATCTGCCATGTCCTTGGTAATTTTGAGGAATCTACCCAGGTGGTGAGCGGCGATGCTACAATCATTAGCGTCACCATTCCTCTGCTATGCATCTTGAGAAATTCCCTGCAAACCATAAAGGCAGCTGCTTTGCGCTCGGAAACGGGGGCGGGGGAAGACAGTATGCCGCTGGATAGTCAGGGCACCCTCCTGTCTATTTCTCAGCGCGTACAGGAGGAGGAGGAGGAGCATGAGGAGGATGAGGAGGAGGGGGAAGAGACAGTTTGGGCCGCTGCTGACGGTACACCGGCTGATTGCCTGTCATCCTTTCAGCGTCTATGGCCTGAGGAGGAGGAGGAGGAGGAGGATCCTGAAAGTGATCTTCCTAGTGAAGACAGCCATGTGTTGCGTACAGGTACCCTGGCACACATGGCTGACTTCATGTTAGGATGCCTTTCTCGTGACCCTCGCGTTGCACGCATTCTGGCCACGACGGATTACTGGGTGTACACACTGCTCGATCCACGGTATAAGGAGAACCTGCCCACTCTGATTCCCGAAGATGAAAGGGGTTCGAGAGTGTTGCTATACCACAGGACCCTTGCGGACAAGCTGATGGTAAAATTCCCAGCCGACAGCGCTAGTGGCAGAAGGCGCAGTACCGAGGGCAAGGTAGCAGGGGATGTGCGTAGATCGAGCAGCATGTACATCCCAGGCAGTGCAACAGTCTTTAAGGGCCTGGCCAGCTTTATGGCTCCCCACCAAGACTGTGTCACCGCTCCCCAGTCACGGCTGAGTCGGCGGGAGCACTGTAAAAGGATGGTGAGGGAGTACGTAGCGGATCGCACGACCATCCTTGGTGACGCCTCTGCCCCCTACAACTACTGGGTGTCGAAGCTGGACACGTGGCCTGAACTAGCGCTGTATGCCCTGGAGGTGCTTGCTTGTCCTGCGGCTAGCGTCTTGTCGGAGAGGGTGTTTAGTGCGGCTGGGGGAATCATCACAGATAAGCGTAGCCGCTTGTCAACCGACAGTGCCGACAGGCTAACACTCATCAAGATGAACAAAGGCTGGATTTCGCCAGACTTCTGTTCTCCACCAGCGGACAGCAGCGATACGTAAGCAATACGTAGGCTGCACCCGCGGATGGAAGCTACGTTCTCTCTCACCATCCAAAACGGGGACATTTCTGCTTCATCAATCTGTGTATAATATTCCTCCTCCTCCTCCTGCTCCTCCTCCTGAAACCTCACGTAATCACGCTGAACGGGCAATTTTTCTTAGGGCCACAAGGCTCACTCAAATAATTTTTCTGAACAATTTTTATAAGTTTCAATGCGCTTAAAAGCGTTGGAACTTTAACTTGAACCAATTTTTCGTTACACTGGGCTGCCTCCAGGCCTAGTTACCACTTAAGCCACATTAACCAAAGCGATTAATGGGTTTCACCTGCCCTCTTGGCTGGCCATGGCCAATTTTTGGGATGTACATTAGTACTGTTGATACAGCAATTTTTGTGGGCCCTCGCCTACAGTGTAATCAAATTAATTTTTAGCCCACCTGCATTACAGCTGACGTTACCTCAGCTGTGTTGGGCAATGCAATGGGATATTTTTATGTACCGCCGGTGGGTTCCAGGGAGCCACCCATGTTGTAGGTGCACACGGAGTTTTTAATACATCTGTACACTTCTAAAGAACCCCAGTCTGACTGGGGCATGCAGTGTGGGCCGAAGCCCACCTGTATTACGCACGACATTACTACCTCAGCTGTGTTGGGCAATGCAATGGGATATTTCTATGTACCGCCGGTGGCTTCCTGGCACCCACCCAGGCAGTGGGTCCACAGGGAGTTTAACCTACATGTGTCCACTTGTAAAGAACCCCAGTCTGACTGGGGCATGCAGTGTGGGCCGAAGCCCACCTGCATTAGGCACGACATTACTACCTCAGCTGTGTTGGGCAATGCAATGGGATATTTTTATGTACCGCCGGTGGGTTCCAGGGAGCCACCCATGCTGTAGGTGCACACGGAGTGTAACCTACATGTGTCCACTTGTAAAGAACCCCGGTCAGACTGGGGCATGCAGTGTGGGCCGAAGCCCACCTGTATTACGCACGACATTACTACCTCAGCTGTGTTGGGCAATGCAATGGGATATTTCTATGTACCGCCGGTGGCTTCCTGGCACCCACCCATGCTGTGGGTCCACAGGGAATTATAAATGCATCTGTTTCCACTTATAAAGAAACCCAGTCTGACTGGGGCATGCAGTGTGGGCCGAAACCCACCTGCATTAACCCTTTCCAGTCCACTGTGTGACCTGTGAAGACATTAGGGTTTAAGGCTGTACAGCTCCGTTGTTGGTAGACGTCCGTCGGGGTTCTCTTACTGTATATTGCCAGCCTCTCTGCTGTCGGAGCCTATCCTACGTGTCAGCTCATGCAGTACTGGCTTTAGCCAGCATATAGCGCCGTTGTATAACGGCAGAAAAAGAGTAAGCCCCCTAGGAAAACCATATACAAATTGGATTGGAAAGGGTTAAGCACGACATTACTACCTCAGCTGTGTTGGGCAATGCAATGGGATATTTCTGTGTACCGCCGGTGGGTTCCAGGGAGCCACCCATGCTGTCGGTCGACAGGGACTTCACAATAGGGAGTTGTACCTGCCTGTGTCTATGAATTAAAAAGCCCAGTCTGACTGGGGCATGCAGACACCTTGACAGAATGAATAGTGTGTGGCACATAGGTTCCCCATTGCTATGCCCACGTGTGCAGCTCCTGATGGCGGTGGCACAGGATTCTATTTCTCATTGCTTCTGTACAGCATTGTGGGCTATCGCTCCGCCACTTTTAAAGAGGGTCGCTGCCTAGCCGTGCCAACCCTCTGCAGTGTGTGCCTGCGGTCCCTCGTCATGGCAGACGCAATTCTAAATAGACATGAGCGTGGTGTGGCATGAGGGCAGCTGAAGGCTGCCCAGGGACACTTTGGTGTGCGCTGTGGGGGGGAGGGGGGGCGGTTGGGCAGCATGTAACCCAGGAGATGTGTCAGTGGAGTGTCATGCAGGCAGTGATTGTGCTTTGTTGGAGGTAGTGTGGTGCTTAGCAAAGGTATGCCATGCTAATGAGGGCTTTTCAGAAGTAAAAGTTGTTGGGAGGGGGGGGGGGGCACTCTTGCCGGTATTGTGGCTTAATAGTGGGACCTGTGAACTTGAGATGCAGCCCAACATGTAGCCCCTCGCCTGCCCTATCCGTTGCTGTGTCGTTCCCATCACTTTCTTGAATTGCCCAGATTTTCACACATGAAAACCTTAGCGAGCATCGGCGAAATACAAAAATGCTCTGGTCGCCCATTGACTTCAATGGGGTTCGTTGTTCGAAACGAACCCTCGAACATCGCGGGAAGTTCGTTCCGAATAACGAACACCCGAACATTTTGGTGTTCGCTCATCTCTAGATATTACTCCTCCTGCTCCTCAAACAGCATGTCATCACGCTGAACTGCCAATTTTTCTGCGGGCCAAAAGGCTCTGTTAAAACCAATATTTTTGGAGGGCTGCCTCCAGGCTCTGTTATAAATTAATCAACAACGAACTGCATTTTTAAAAAATGTTTAAGGGTTTCACCTGCTCTCGGGGTTAAGGAATTTTTCAGGGGTACACTTGTACTCTTGGTACACCAATTTTTCCGGCCCTCACCTATCCTCTTAGCCAACTAATTTTTCCAGGCTTCGCCTATACTCCTGGTAAACAAATTTTTTCAGGTGTTCGCCTATACTCTTGGTATACCAATGTTTGAGGGGTTCGCTTATACTCTTGCTACAGAAATGTTTCAGGGGTCCGCCTATACACTTGCTACTGAAAGGTTTGAGGGGTCCGCCTATACTCTTGCTACAGAAATGTTTCAGGGGTCCACCTATACACTTGCTACTGAAAGGTTTGAGGGGTTCGCCTATACTCTTGCTACAGAAATGTTTCAGGGGTCCACCTATACACTTGCTACTGAAAGGTTTGAAGGGGCCACCTATACTCTTGTTACAGAAATGTTTCAGGGGTTCGCCTATACACTTGCTACTGAAAGGTTTGAGGGGTTCGCCTATACTCTTGCTACAGAAATGTTTCAGGGGTCCGCCTATACACTTGCTACTGAAAGGTTTGAGGGGTCCGCCTATACTCTTGCTACAGAAATGTTTCAGGGGTCCGCCTATACACTTGCTACTGAAAGGTTTGAGGGGTTCACCTATACTCTTGCTACAGAAATGTTTCAGGGGTCCACCTATACACTTGCTACTGAAAGGTTTGAAGGGGCCACCTATACTCTTGTTACAGAAATGTTTCAGGGGTTCGCCTATACACTTGCTACTGAAAGGTTTGAGGGGTTCGCCTATACTTTTGCTACTAAAAGGTTTCAGGGGTTCGCCTATATTCTTGCTACAGAAAAGTTTCAGGGGTCCGCCTATACACTTGTTACTAAAAGGTTTCAGGGGTTCGCCTATACCAGTGATGGCGAACCTTTTAGAGACCGAGTGCCCAAACTGCAACCCAAAACCCACTTATTTATCACAAAGTGCCAACACGCCAGGGGGCGGGGCTTATCACAATGTGCGATGTTACCTCCGTTGTTCTAAAAAGGACAGAGCTGCTTCAAAATAGACAGCGTGCAGATTTTGACTGCTTTTTGGATGTGGAAATACTGCAGAATGTCCTCAGCGGAAACTTCTGTGGAATATTCTGCAGCATTTCCGCATCCAAAAAGCAGCCAAAATCTGCACGCTGTCTATTTCGAAACACCCCTGCCCATTTCCACCACATATAAACATAGCCCAGCAGTAATAGCGACACCCCGCAGTGATAATAGTGAGCCCCCCAGCAATAATAGTGACATCCCACAGCGCCCCCCAGTATAACAGTGACCCCCCCAGCAGTAATAATAGTGACCCCCCCCCCCCCCCAGCAGTAATAATAGTGACCCCTCCCAGCAATAATAGTAACATCCCACACCGGCCCCCAGTATAATAGTGACACCCCCCCTCCCAACGACCCCCAGGCAGTAATAATAGTGACAACCCACAGAAAGGCCCCCCAGAAGTAATAATAGTGACACCCCCCAGCAGTAATAATAGTGACACCCCCTCAGCAGGCACCCAGCAGTAATAATAGTGACACCCCCTAGCAGTAATAATAGTGACACCCTCCAGAGGTCCCCCAGCAGTAACAATAGTGACACTCCCCTAGCAGCCCCCCGGCAGTAATAATAGTGACACCCCCTCAGCAGTAATAATAGTGACACCCCCCAGTGGCCCCCCCAGCAGTAATAATAGTGACACCCCCCAGCGGCCCCCCCGGCAGTAATAATAGTGACACCCTCTCAGCAGTAATAATAGTGACACCCCCAGTGGCCCCCCCAAACGTAATAATAATGACGGACCCCCAGCAGTAATAATAGTGATACCACCTCAGCGGCCACCCAGCAGTAATAATAGTGACACCCCCCCCCCCCCAGCGGCCCCCAGGCAGTAATAATGCTCCCCCAGCAGCCCCCCAGCAGTAATAATGCCCACTCCAGCAGTCCCCCCAGCAGTAATAATGCCTCCCAAGCGGTCCCCTAGCAGTAATAATGCCCCCCCCCCCAGCGGTTCCCCAGCAGTCATAATGCCACCCCAGTGATCCCAAAGCAGTAATAATGCCCCCCCCCAACGTTCCCCCAGCAGTAATAATACCCGCCAGCGGTTCCCCAGCAGTAATAATGCCCCCTTCCCCAGCAATCCCCAGCAGTAATAATGCCCCCCCCCCAAGCAGTCCCCCAGTAGTTATAATGCCCTCCTCTCCTAGACCCACAAACTTACCCCTCCTCCTCGTGGAAGCACTCCTCTTCTGCCTGATCACTGATGCACACTGACGTCAGTGTGCTGCCGGACGCCTCCTCCCCTGCTCTTGCGGAAACAAGTAGGAGACGCCAGGGAAGGGGGGACGCCTGGATCAGCGCAGATAGCAGCGCTGATGGCAGTGTGCTGATGAGTGAATGCCGGCAGGGGAGCCGTGGCCCCTGCAGGCATTCACTAATGGGGTGAGCGGCCGATGGTGACCCGTGCCAGCAGGGAGGGCTTGGCATGCTGCCTCTGGCATGCGTGCCATAGGTTCGCCACCACTGGCCTATACTCTTGCTACAAAAAATGTTTGAGGGGTCCGCCTATACACTTGCTACTGAAAGGTTTGAGGGATCCGTCTATACTCTTGCTACAGAAATGTTTGAGGGGTTCGCCTATACTGTGGGTGCACAAAGATTTTCCATTGCAGCATTTTAGCTATCTGGCACAAATACACTGAATAACTTGGGTAGGGCGCAGAAGGCTTCCCCATTGCGGTGTTCATCTATCTGTGGCATACAAAGAATGAATTGGGCAGAAGTGTGAGCAGAGGCCAAGGTCCTTGGCGGGGTGAAACTCTGCCATGTGTAGGCACTCTGATTTCTTCATGTTTAATACTTTCCTTGGGTTTCATGGGCTCGCCTATGCTGTGGGTGCACAAAGATTTCCCATTGCGGTGTCTTAGCTATTTGGCACAAATACACTGAATGACTTGGGTAGGGCGCAGAGTGCAGACAGCTTTCCCAGCGCGGTGTTCAGCTATCTGACACATACACAGAATGAATTGTTTGGGGACACATGGATTTCCCATTGCTATGTAACTCACGGCATCTTGGGTCGCACAAGGTGGAGGTTGGGACCGAGGCTGACCCTGGGCCCGCTCACATGCTTCCCACACAGAGTATTGCGGTTCCTTCCTCGGTCACGGTTTCTCGGGCTTATTATGCCACCTCCTGCTTGGGGTCTCGGGATCAGCATCAGTTGGCATGTATTATCTCTTGTGCTACAAATTACCACAGTTATCCGAGATACTGGATTGGAGCGTTCACAGGAAGCAAAACGGATTTCATGAGACGGTCACAGGGTCACTGTACACCTGTGGTGGCTACTTTTGCGACACCTCCTGCTTCAAACCAATCTTTGGTGTTAGTATGCTCTGCTGCATTGTGGAAATGTGTAGAAGTGCTGGCACCTGAGTCCCCTTTATGCCCATGTTTGCGCTCCTGACAATTTTGTGACGGAGATGTCACGGGATTGGAATTAGGATCGGATGTCAATTTATCATCAATTCTCATCAGCATTTCGGGCTATCGCCCACACTTTCAAAGAGGATCGCTGCCTGGCCCTGCCAACCCTCTGCAGTGTGTGCCTCCGGTTCCTCCTCATCCAGTACGCGCTTAAAATTGACATGAGGGTGGTGTGGCTATGAAGCGAGCGTGTGGCATGAGGGCAGCTGAACACTGCGCAGGGAAAGTTTTGTGTGCGCTGCGGACGCAGGCTCGTGCTGATGATTGGACAGCAATGCCAGCATGTAACCCAGCAGAAGAGGCAGCGGTGTCACCCGCAGGCAGTGATTGGCCTTGGTTGCAGCTAGTGTGGTGCTTAGCTAAGATGTGCCAGCACGTGTGCGTTGCTGCTTATGGTTTGTCCCAAGTAAATTGTTAGGGGGTGACCGCCAGGCTCTTGCCCCCATTTTGGCTTAATAGTGCGACCTGGGAGCCTCAGATGCACCCATGCATCCTGCCCTTGCAGTTCCCTATCCGTTTCTGTGGGGTTTCCATGACTTTCTCATGTTTTCAGGTGTTTCACACAACCTCTCCCATGCAGAGCATCAGTCAGCTTGAAAAATGCTCGAGTCCCCCATTGACTTCAATGGGGTTCGTTACTCAAAACGAGCTCTCGAGCATTACGAAAAGTTCGACTCAAATAACGAGCATCCGAGCATTTTGGTACTCACTCATATCTACTCAAAAGACATTGTTTTAGCGAATTTTGAGCGATAATCGTTGCGTGTAAATGGGCATTAATCTAGGCTTCACTTCGTTGAAAACCCAATGACATTATTCACCCTATCAACTTAGTTCACTGGGTGTTCACTAGTGAGGCTTATCTTGGGTACTGAAAGAGTACTTGAGAGTGCGTGATTGAAAGATGGATGCGTTTACCCGCAACGATTATCGCTCAACAGCCAACATTTGAACAAATTTTAAACAATAATCGTTGCGTGTAAATAGGACTTGAGGGACCTTCTACACGCGTTGTTAATCATTCAGGAAGAATCTTTAGGATTATTACTCTGTGTAAATACACCGACTGAGCAACGAACAATAATTTGTTCACTTATCTTCGTCATACAGTTTCTGCAGACATAAAAACTGAATGATGATTGGCCTATGTAAACAGGCAGTCAATCATCTATGAACGACTGCCTGTTTACTGTGAATGGAGGCAGGCAGGTGGGTGAGCTGGAATGATCCCCAGCTCACTTCACCTCTATTCGCTGAGTTATGATCGTTCTTGTGTAAAACTTCAGGAATGATCATTGCCGGGACGACTATTGGGCTAGAAGACCTGGCGCTCTCAGAATACTTTTGTGCAACTGCAAATCCCAGCATGCTAACTGGAAAGTCTGCTAGGCGGATAGCCAATTACAGAACAGCAGAATCCACTGCATTTTGGATTATCTGAAAGGCCTTTATGCTGTGCATAAAGAGGAGAATACAGGGATGTCAGTTAGCACATCTACCCACTAGGTGGCAGCAGATGGCAGGAGATGAATAGCAGCTCTGTACTACAGAGATGTGAGACAGTATTATTCTCGTTCTACAGGGGACATGTACCAATAAGCACAGGGGTGATAAGGGCAGTGCCAACAAAACATATGTGGCGCACAAGAAAGGGCATTGGAATGTTGGGCACACCAGAAAAAGACTAGATGGGAGGGCACAAAGAGGACAGGGAATAACAAGGAGGGCATAACTATTTAAGAGTGCGTTCACACGTTGCCAATTTGATGTGGATCTGCAGCAGATCTTTTAGCTCAGATCTCAAATATGATGCAGATCTGGACCCAAACTGATAAGAAATCTGTGATGTGTGAACGCACCCATAGAAGCAGCATGCATGGCCCAGACAGCAATAAAATGGCATATAGAGCAAACTTGAAAAAGCAAAATGGATAGTGGTAACGTAGAGCACAGACTGGAAACTTAGGCCTCTTTCACACGGGCGACAGCGATATCGCAGCTGTGTTCCCATAATTTCTGTGCGATATCGCTGTGTTTTCTCGCATCACTATTGCGACTTTGTAGCGCTCCTTTGCCAGGATTTTCGAGGAGGCTTAAAATATAAGTCCTACCCTGAAAGTAAGGCCTAGCTGCTTTAAAAAACAAAAAAAATTTAAAACAATACATTACCTAAAAGGCACTGTCCACTCCACTGCACTTCTCCTCCCGAAGCTCCAGCACAGTCTTCAGCCGCTGCTTTCTGGTCAGGGGGTTCATAAATCCCGCCTCCAGGAAGCACTGGCTCTGATTGGTTGTCGAGTGTTGCAGCTCAGCCAATCAATGCAGCGCTCAATATGAACCCCATTCTTTTGAATGTGGTCATGCACAAGCATTTTTTCCCCGCATGGCACCGTGATGTGAGAATCAAATCGTGAAATGTCCTATCTTGTCTGTTTTCAATAAGGCCGGCGGCAACACCATGGCATGTGCAAAGTGCACGTGATGCAAGGTCTCCCATTGAAAAGAATGGCAGAACTCTACGAACCCTCGCATCCTTGGGGATTTCACATGGATGGCAAGGGCGATATCCGGCTGTGATTCACAGCTTATTATCACACTCACCCTTGTGAAGTTAGCCTAAGGGATTACAATATCAGAGGGAAAGGATAATTATTGTGAAAAATGTGAAGGGAGGTTCTAGTACCTTGTTATACTGCCTCTAGCTTGGATACAAGATGTGATATGGGTGGGCATGGAGGCTCTAGTACCCTGTTGTACTGCCTCTAGCTTGGATACACGATGTGATATGGGTGGGCATGGAGGCTCTAGTACCCTGTGGTAACACCTCTAGCTTAGATACAAGATGTGATATGGGCAGGTATGGAGGCTCTAGTACCCTGTTGCACCGCCTCTAGCTTGGATGTAAGATATGATACAGGCTGGCATGGAGGCTCTAGTACCCTGTTGTACCACCTCTAGCTTGGACACAAGATGTGATACAGACCAGCATGGAGGCCTACAGGTTCTGTATGGTATCCTGCTGCATATCGGTCCACATTTTCTGTAACTGAGCCTCTAGATTGTGCAAACCTGTAGGTTGTTGAAGTTGGCATCCCAGATGGTCCCATACATGTTCTAGTGATGCTAAATCTGGCGACCGGGCAGCCACGGAAGTATGGCAATGTTAGGGAGACATTCCTGTGACGCCCTTTTGTGTGCGGCAGAGCATTATCCTACTGGATGCCTCTTGGAAGCTGCCATGAGAGGAACACATATGGCTGCAGGATGTCCTGAACATATCGTTGTCATTGTACCTCGTACCACTACTAGAGGGGACCACTGCTATATGTGATGACCCCGCCCTCCCAAACACCATCATACCAGCAGTGGGGACGCTCCACAGCAAAGGCAGGATTGAGGCGCTCACCCCTAGGTCTCTAGACATGAACACGCCCGTCATCAGTGCCCAACTGAACTCGGATTACTCACTGAAGTCAACCTGGGGGTCCACTATGGAGCATCCAGTTTAGTTGCTCATGTTAACAAAGTAGAAGGTGGGTGTCCAAGGCCGCACACATATTGGGGGTTGTGAGACCAATTGTCCTTCAGCCAAGCACCTGAAAATGGTTCACACAGGAGCCTGTAATGATGGTACCACCCGTCTCTGGATGACGGACAGAAAAAAATAGTTGGAGCTGCTTGTGCTCGTCGATCAGCTGATCTGCTCTATTGGTAGATTGTCGTGGGTGTCCTGACCCCAGTCGCTTTATATGCAGGCTCTCATGCATCCACTGGTCCCAACACTTCCTAATAGTCTGGTCAGACCGGCCCCGGTCGTGGCAATTAGTTGATGTAATTATCCAACTTCCTGCTTTCAAACTTCCCTCTTAAACTCTGTTATCTGGGAGAAATCTCTTTAACTGGCTAACTTCCAATTTTGAAGGGAATCAAGCATGATTTATCTTAATACTGCACCAAGTTTTCTTCACTGATAACTGCATCTACTGTCCTCAATGTTGCCAGTTTTTCTGCTTCTTCGAAAGAGCTTGAGCAGCAAACTCAAGTCCGCTTTGAAATCTTTGCCTGGGAGAGACCTTGCTGAAGTAGTATAACTCCATGTGTCTTTTAGCTGTGCTCAATCTTGCCATGGTGTATAACCAGTGCTATGAAACTGTCTTCCACAACCTCACCTTTATAGCAGAGTTTGGTTGTTCCTCACCAAGTTTTAAGCCTCTTCCACAGCGGTTTCACTTTTCAGTTAAGGATTGTATTTAAAACTACATATGAAAATGATGATCATAACTACCTGTTTGGTATAACTGGTTAATCCTACAGCGGATTATAACCCTACAAAATCCCTGACTTTGTGCAAATGTACCTGAAAGAATTGATGCCATTTTAAGGACAAAAGGTAGTCACACCAAATATTGATTTGATTTAGATTTCTCTTGTGTTCACTTTTCATTTTGTCAATTGAAAAAAAAAAAACTATTTAAAAAAAAAACTTTTTCAAAGTAAGAATGCTTTCAAATATGTTTTGGCAGGTGTGGAAAAAATGCTGCCGCGTTCTGTATAGGATATATACATGTGCCCATTTTTAACAAAAACCTAAAATCATAATTAAATTTGCAAACTAGAGCTTTGCCTTCATCATGGATGAAGTACTGAAGCATATGAAGGCAAAAGAACAATCGCTCTGACTATGCTATACATTGAATAGCCCCTTTATTAAAGCCACAGACCCTTTCACGATTGGAGTTCCCTATATGGAAAAAGACAGGTGACCCTGGACTATAGCATAAAATCAAGTGAGCAAGTTTGCCATAGATCAGTTTTAGCGTAAAACACATTAAAATGGGAAAATCCAGTAATCTGAGCAACTTCGAATGAGACCAGGTCATCGGTTCTAGACTAGCCGGGGCCAAGATTTCATATCCAGTCAGTCAATCTTGTGGGGGTTTTGCAGGTAACTATGTTGCTTGTTGGTATGTTAATCTGACCGTTCATGCAACCTGTCCTAAATCATAGACCCATATAAAAGGGCCTTTACTGTCTCGTAATAGGGTCTGAATAAGATACACGGTGCGATTTAACCCTCTCCAAACCACTGTCTGACGTCTAAAGACATTATGATTTAAGGCTGATGTTGGAAGATGTCCATTGGGGTTCTCTTACTGTATATTGCCAGCCTCTCTGCTGTCAGAACCTAATCCATGTCACCTCATGCAGTACTGGCTTTAGCCAGCAGATAGAGCCACAGCAGAAAAAGAGTAAGCCCCCTAGGAAAACCAGAATACAAATTAGATTGGAAAGGGTTAATGCATTTCTACAGTTGCGACTGACCATTATGCAATGTGGGATGCTGGGCAATATCCATGCATCACAAGTCATTTTACATCTCTTACGACTTTCACTGATGCATAATAAATTTTATATAGGACCAAATTATTACTGGAGTAATCATTAAATTTAAAAAGTTGGAAGGGAAGAAAAAAAAAAATTGAAAGAACACACAAAATGTTTAATTTCACTTTTACTCAAAATGAAGTCGTCACACTCCATCTAATAAAAATATACATACGAAAAAGAAAAACATATGCTAATATGACAGTACACAATGGAAACACAGGACTTGTGGACATACAGTTGAAAGTTTTGCAAAATTGTGGGAAACAAGTTTGTGTAGAATACAGACATGATACAATCTATGGAATACAGGGAAGTAAAACTCTGCATTATCCAGCAAAATTAAACAAAACCGAAAAACACAGTGACCTGAAAGACAGGTTGGCCTCAAATCTCTGCATAGGTAAGCCTAGACTCCATACATTTGCCCATGAGTACGCTGCTCAAAACCATGACCACATACTGTCAACATTAAAGGAAAGTCATGACAACCAAATATGTCCCATAAACTATTCCCAGAACTTGGTCGGCGCTATAAAAAGATGATGGATCATACCTCTTGTTCCCTGGAATGTGCAGGCGTGAAAGAGTGTGCCGTATGTAAGCGAGCTGCAATCCGTCCAAAAGCCGTACTTCCAGCTCGCACCGTCTCCACTCAGTGATCTACAGGCCCTCCCCTTGCCTAATGATTTCAAGCTCAAGGGAGCTGAAGACGCCAAACATTACGCAGAAGGAGCAGCTGTGGATTATTGAGAGACAGCCTGGACCACTAATACTGTGTTTCCCCAAAAATAAGGCACTGTCATATTAATTTGTGCCCCAAAAAGGGCACAGTGTCTTATTTTCAGGAAGGGGGCCTTATACTCACCTGGTCCATGGCGTCCTGATGGTCTTTGGAGACACTGCAGTAAACTGCGTCCTCCTTATTCACTAATGGCTGTGATTGGCTCATTGGAGTGCCAGCTTTGATTGGCTGCTGGCGCTCGATCAGCCAAATCACAGCGCTCGCTTTGCTGGAGGCAGGGTATTCAAAGCCCCGTCACCAGCAGAAGATGAGATAGCAGACGGGGAGGATCAGCAGGTTGCCGCAGCGCCTTTGGAGACCATCGGGACACCGCAGACAAGGTGAGTATTGGTTTTTTTTTTGGGGGGGGGGGGGGGAGAATGTTAGCCAAGTCCTATTTTTTGGGGGAGGCCTTATAGTTCAAGCCTCCCCTGAAAACCCGGTAGGTCTTACTATCAGGGTAGGAACTATTTTTGGGGTAACACGGTAATTGCATGACTTCCTGTTGGATGGATTGCACTTCATTTACATACAGCAGGTATTGAATTAAAAACACTTCTCTCCTTTAAGACTGCACTTTCCAAAGGCCTTGAGCTATGGTGTAACTCCTCTTCATAACCCCTACCTACCAAAAGTAATGAGCAAGATCTCTCAAAGAAAATGGACATGGTTTGTATTTTCTATACAAGTTCATCCCAAAGATGTTCAGTAGGGTTGAAGTCGGGACTCTCTACAGGCCACTCCAATTGTGGAACATGCATATCCTCAAGACAAAATGGAAAATACATTGTGACAAGGCGTCTCGTCTTGTTGAAAATATTGCTGAGGATTTCAAGAGTATTGCCACATTGTTGGCTACACATTGTCTTGCCTCTCAATGTACACTGCCATGTTCATGGTTCCTGCCACTATAACCAATGGACTGAGACCATGCCATGAAACACATCCCCAGAGCATAAACAGAACCTTTGCCACAACATACTCAGGCAAAAGGCGTCCCCCAGGCATCCTTGACACTCCGGTACGTCCATCGGATTTGAAGATTGAGTAGCGCGATTCATAGAATGTCCTTCCATTACTTAACTGCCCAATGACGACGCTCCTCGCACCATTGTAAAATGGGCAAATACATCTTTGAGAGAACTTGGCAGACGGTTGCAGGAAGAGGAAATGAAAATACCATTTAAAGCAGATCAGCCATTAGTAGAAAGTATGCTAAGGAGCGTATCCTATGTCATTAGGGCCAAAAGGAGGCCACACTAAAAAATTACCATCTGTAAGTAAACACAACTTTTAATTCTTGCTCAGGTATCCAATTACTTTGGTAGGATAGTGTAAGCTTTGGCAGAAGTTTATGGGACATATTTGTCTGACAAGCTTCCATTAAATGGGATTTTGAGGAAATAACATTTATGTCCTATATTTCGAATTCTGAAGTTTGGAGGTCCCTTCACCAGAAAGGTTAGCTCATTGCTGTTATTTCTTGGAAAGTCCCTTTAAACTAACCATTAAATTCCAAAACGTGCAAATAGTCACCATTTAAGAGACTCGGCATGAGATAAGCTTACAGTCTAGGGGGAGGGGAGAGAATAATCCTGTACAGTCGATCTATAATGGAAATCTCTACAACTTAAGAGACAAATTGAATTCTTCAGTTCTTATGTGATATTCTGAAATTTTCCTCCTATAGATACAAATCACTAGTTGATAAAATTAGCAAAACGTCTTTATTAATTAAAAAAGAAAAAGAAAAAATTAATTAACTTGCAATATATTGCCTGCCTATTCAGCCAAAATAACATTGCGCCAAAAATATGGCTGATTGGATTCCAAATGAAAGCTTGAAGTGTCATTCTACTTGCGATCTCTTGCCTAATTTTACATCAGACATGGAGAGGTGCAGGTAGCACAGTGGGCAGTAACCGTAATGAGACTTATGCATGGGTCCTATTTGATAGAATAGAAAGCCTCAATACTAGAGATGAGCGAGCAAACTCGCTAAGGACAATTACTCAAGCGAGTATTGTCCTTAGCGAGTACCTGCCCGCTTAGAAGAAAAGATTCGGGTGCCGGCGCTTGTGAGCGGTGGG